>NC_047046.1:9686282-9856282 GCF_011762595.2 Tursiops truncatus | reverse complement strand
GTCAGTTCCCCAGAGTTCACCATCCCGTCTTTGAAGACTCCGATGAAGGAGCTTTCTGGTCTTCTGTCTTGATCTCACTTCTCGTAACTCCCTCCCACCCACCCCTTCCTTGCATCCACCCCGGGTGAACTTGGCCACAGCCACAGTTTTCACTCAGACTCTGAGAATGTACTTAGTGGTCAATTCTAGGTACGCGGCCACCTTTCCCATCCCGGTTTTGGGAATATGCTGGCTGTGTTTATAGGATGTGCTTTTATTCAAGCTCTCTCTCCCCTCCTTCTCTCTTTAGCAAGTCTGAGGCAAGACCTCTGATCTTCCTGGAGGCCACCTGGAAATGCCACCCACTGTACTTACTTTCTGTCAAATGTAAACCCTTTAGGTGTGACTATACTGGTTTAACAAGGCCACCATTATTCTGCCTTCCAGAAGACGCTAACCTGGTGGTACACAAAGATAATTTTCAAGTCATTTAAAGCCACGACATTAAGTGACACTGAATCACAAAGAACATTTGCCCTTTTCTATTCTTTTTCAATCCTGATTACAGCTCAGAGAAAGTCTCTGTGTAGTGCTCACAGGTCCTTTGGTTCTTTTTCCTTCTTAATAAAGAAAGAGCAGGCCTCAGGTTCAAAGTCTTTTGTTTAGATAGAATTTAATAACTTACTGGGTTGTGTTTTCATTCTATGTATTTTATTAATTACCTTCCATTTATAGCTGTCTACTTAGGGACATTGTTTTCTGTTCAAATACATTTACTTAAGAAAAGGAAGTGGACTCAAAGAAAATATTAAGTGGTTAACACAACAGGTGATAGGTATATATGTCAAAAATAACTTCAAACACTAATATTAGAAATAGTGAAAATAACTTTCCTAAGCAAGAGAAAAGGCAGCTTATTCTAAGTGAATGAACAAGAGGCTGAGTCAGAACACCTGAGTTCCAAAGCCTTTTCTGCCACTAACTAGCTATGCAGGCTGATTTCAGGCAGGTTTCTTAACATTTCTTCATCTGGAAAATGGAGATAAGAACGCCTGCCTCCTTACCTCAGAGTGTTGTTATGCGAATTCATCGCCATGATAGATATGATTGCCCCTGGAGGGAAATTCTAAGTGCTCTACAAAGCATTGTTCTTAGATATTGCGAATCTCAGGCGTTTGTTAAATATCCTGGACCCTCGCAAAAAATAAACACTGATGGACACCAGATTCCACCTGTCATTTTTCCCAGACGTCCGTCACAAGCCAGCACTTGTCCCAGGAGGACATGAATCAGGAACACCAGTTCTCAGCACACAGAGATCCTGGCATCATTCCAGTATATGGGATCCTGATTTCTGTTTCTCACACCTTGTTTTTTGTTTGTTTGTATTTGAGTCCCTGATCTTCTACCCAGATCAAATGAAGTGTTGCTGAGAGGCAGAATAAAAATGGTTTTAAGAAAGCCTGTTTACCACGGTGTATACATTGTATTTTCTTGGGGTTCCCAACCTTCTAGAGACTCCCATAATCGAAACGGGCTCATTCGTCCCAGCCTCAGCCTATAGAGAGGACCACAGAGAGGCCCAGGGTGGGGCTAGAGAGGTGTCAACTCAGATCTAACTCATGGCCTGAAATGCCCTTCTGGGAGGCATTAAAAGTGTTGGTCCCACTAAAGCCACTGAGATTTCTGGGATCAAGATGAGGGTCTGATTTTTTTTCTGGGCCCCTGGGGCCTGGCAGCGAGCTTTAATACTGACAAAGTGAGATGACGGTCTTCTCTGGGACCTCCTGCAAGGCTGAGATCGCCCCTGCTCCACTCCAAAAAGCACAGTTAGGAAACAGATTGGCCAAGACCAGGGGACTCTTGCAGCAGCCAATGACAAAAAAAAAAAAAAAAAAAAAAAAAGCTACAGAAAGAAGAGTTTACTTGATCATATAATTGAAAATTCCAGGGATAGCTTCAGGTATAGCTGGGTCTTGGTGTTCAGCATCATTAAGAACGTCTCCCTTATCTATTTCTCAGCCTCAACTTCCTGAGTGCATTTTGGTTTCACAGTGGCACAGTGGCTGCCGGCATCTTCAGGTTTCTTCCTACCAGCTAAGCAATGCCTGTAGAAATAAAGTAACTCTTCCCTAATTGCTACAAGGGGGAAAAAAAAAGTTTCCATTTGAAATAATGCACAATTGATTTGGAGCAGGAACCAAGCCATCAGAATGGATACCAGCCATTAACAGACAGTTGTGGCCACCCTTTCCAACACAAAGGGAAGCTGTGTCCAGGGCTGTGTGGTACCCTCTTTGGGCAGAACTGGGTCACGATTCAGCCAGTAAAACTGAGGGTGAAGTCAGCTCCACCCAAACCTTATGGATTGAGAGTGTGGGAAGGGTGGTTTCCCAAAGGAAAACTAAAATGCTTTTACCAGAAGGAGAGACAGATGCTGAGCAGGGGAAAACAAAACAAAACAAAACACAACCAGTCTGCATTAAGCAGGCTGCTTCTTACAGTGCCTGTCACAAGCAGGGTAAAAGTCATCTACTAGCTTTTCAAACAATTGACCCCCTCTGCTGTCACTCTCCTCCATTTCCTCATCCGACCAGTATTGACAGAGCACCTGTTCAGCCATAGAAACTGGGCTAGGCTTTGCAGGTTCCAATAGGATGACAAGAGACCCTTGGGAAGAGTTATCAGGCTAGTGGGGAACAAGCACATATAGAAACAATTAGAAGGAAATGTGAGAGTGCTAAGACAGGCAAGGAACAGTGTCATGCGGTCCCTTTGCAGGAGGGGGCACTGGCTGTATCCAAGGGGCAAAGCCTCAGGGAGGGAATGTCCCTGTCCCACTGCTCTGTGCATTGCTAAGGCTGATAGGGCTACAGCCTTTGAAGTGGCTCTGTCTTTGCCCGCAAGTTATGGGCAGAAGCAGATGCAGACATAAAATCGCTGGTCTCAGCTCCTGGATCAGCAAATGATCTTTGGCCCATACGAGACAGCTGCATTCAGCAGAACAGCATTATGCGTGTATCTTGATATGTAACCCTAGATCCAGGCTTCTAAATATAAGAAACTGTCTTGGGCTGCTGATTAAAAAAAAAAAAAAAAGGAAAAGTATTCTAAGTGTCCACATTCATTGGTTACTACCAATCCTTAAAAAAATACTCATGGATGTTGAATATTTGAGCCTGGGGAATTACCCTATAATAGGCCCCTGGGGGCTTCCCTGGTGGCGCAGTGGTTGAGAGTCTGCCTGCCGATCCAGGGGACACGGGTTCGAGCCCTGGTCTGGGAGGATCCCACATGCCGCGGAGCAGCTGGGCCCGTGAGCCACAACTACTGAGCCTGCGCATCTGGAGCCTGTGCTCCACGATGAGAGGCTGCGACAGTGAGAGGCCCGCGCACCACGATGAAGAGTAGCCCCTGCTCACCGCAACTAGAGAAAGCCCTTGCACAGAAGTGAAGACCCAACACAGCCAAAAATACATAAATAAATAAATTTATATTAAAAAAATAGGCCCCTGGACCAAGATACTTTGAATTCCGATTTGGCAAATACAAAGATGCCTGATACCCAGGCATCACCCATCATCCCTAGAGAAACCACAGAAAGAACGAATCCCCTTTCCAATAGATTGATTGATTGATTATTTGTTCCAACAGAGATTTATTTATCAGGGGTCAGGAGAGGGAAGCACAAAGTTGCCTTTGTGTGTTTTGTTGTGTCAGGCATCTGAGTTTCATCTGTGTACCTGTCTGTTCCAAACCTCAGATGAGCAGCCAGGTCAAATCTGCGACAGTCCAGTCAAAACTTTTATCCCTCTTCCAGTTCAAGTGCGCGTTTGCCCAGTTCACAGTCATAGACTGGTTCACCGAGGTGCCCTGCCATTTAGTTTTCCCAAGCTGTCTGCTGCTGGCACTGCCACCAAGCGTTGATTCCACTGGGTGACATGGAATCCCACGTATGGGGACTGCTTGTGCTTTGGAGTGAGTATATTGACAGGAATTCGTGAAAGGACAAGTCCTGCCTCTGTAAAGGTGACAAATGGCCTGACGGCCAGGGTGAAAGAGGACCTAATACAGGTCCCAATATTTAGTAGGTAAGGTAAATATTTCTTGAGCCATCTCTAGAAATCTAAACAATTACAATGGTTTTCTTGTAGGTCTCCCTGTGTATTGGTTTCTGATCGATGCTGTAACAAAGACTACAGACATGGTGACTTGAAAACAGTCCACATTTATTATCTTCCTGTTTTGGAGGCCAAAAATCTGAAACAGGTCTCACTGGGCCAAAATCAACATGCCGGCAAGGTTGCATTCCTTTCTGCAGGCTCTCAGGGAGAATCCCTTCGCTTGATTTTTCTACCCTCTGGAGGCCGCCCACACAAGCCAGGCTTCATTTGGGTCCATAGCTTCGTGAAATAACTTTTGGGCGTACGTGGATTTTCATAACTTCTGTTTTCTAAACCATCATGATGAGTGATCAAGGAGTATGTGAGAATGTTTGGGGACAGGAATTTGAACCAACTCCTTGTGTGGGTGGCTTGTGAGGCCTCCGAGGCTGGGCTGCCCCCTCGTGGAAGAAGTGGAGAAAGGCAAGTCAGGGTGTTGCCCTTTAATGAATGGCATGGTTCTATTGCCTTTTATAACCCTCTGTGTCTGTGTAATGGGCTCCAGAAACAAGCTGGAGGGAAATTGCACAGCTTTGACAGAGAAAAGAAGCAACAGGGTCTGGAATAACCAGCTTTCAACAAAATGGAAATGGAGCTGATGCTTTTTAAGGGCTTACATTATGTCAGACACTACTCTAAGCACTTTGTACCATGTAATTGTCACAAGAACCAACTGAGGAAGCTACTGGTTTTTTATTTATTTATTTATTTATATTTTTGGCTGCGTTGGGTCTTCGTTGCTGCGCGTGGGCGTTCTCTAGTTGAGGCGAGCGGGGGCTACTCTTCGTTGCGGTGTGCAGGCTTCTCATCGCGGTGACTTCTCTTGTCGTGGAGCATGGGCTCCAGGCACGCGGGCTTCAGTAGTTGTGACTCGCAGGCTCTAGAGTACAGGCTCAGTAGTTGTGGCACACGGGCTTAGCTGCTCCGCAGCATGTGAGATCTTCCCGGACCAGGGCTCGAACCTGTATCCCCTGCATTGGCAGGCGGATTCTTCACCACTGCGCCACCAGGGAAGTCCAGAAGCTACTATTTATTTTCCACTTTTGACCAACAAGGAAACCGAGGCATGGGAAGGTTAAGTAACTTGCCCAAGGACCCATAAGTAGAAGTAGGATTTGAACCTGTGTAGTCTAGCTCCAGAGTCTTAGGTTCCAACATGACCATACTTGCCACTAGTTCAAAGAACAAAAGTACAGTCTGCTGCTTTTGAAACAGATTTATTGTCTGATTTCCATGGTGATTTTCAGGATAACTCACTCTAGGACTTAGTTCTGGCCTCAAAGTTCTCAAAAGCAGTGTAACATCTCTGTTCCTTGGAAACACAAAAAGTAGAGAAGGTAGCAAAACCTCCGTGACGGAGGAAGACAGAGTCGGGCTAAATCAGGCTTGTTCTTCAGTCTCTATTCTGCAATTCTAAAAATAGCTCTTTTGCCCCCAAAGAAGTTGTTTAACCGTTAAAAGAAAAAAGTGGGTAACTATAATAATATTATGGCTCGCTATCTGCCAGGTATTGTGCTAAGCCCTTAAAATGTACTTTCACTCAATTGCCATTAACTACCCTAAACATAAGTACTACTATTAATTCATCTTTGTCTTTGAGGAAACTGAGGCACAGAGAAGTTAAGTAACTTGTTCAAGGTCACACGACTGCAAAGTGTTAGGATTTGAGCCCAGGCAGTTTGATTTTAATATCCATGTTCTTAATCACTACATTAACTCCCATAAATCATAAAATGACTCTAATCTTTTAATTCATAACTAAGAAAAAATAACAGAACTACTTTTTACACATAACAGAATGAAATGACTTAATTGCCTGTTGCCCATTTTCCCTAATTAGTTGCAAGCTTGACATAAATTTGTGCGGGCTGAACTTTGGGGACAGATTTGCGGTAACTACAACGTATTTTCTTTCTGGGATCTTATCAGATATTTAAGAAGCTCTGAGGTCTCACCTTTATGTCTAAAATTTATTTTCTATGTACAATAATTGATATGCACAGAAGAAAAAACTACTACATTCCTATTGTTATATTCTTTTTTTTTTTTTTTTGCCATCTTTTTTTTTTCCCCCTGCAGCATCTTAGTTCCCCAGCCAGGGATTGAACCCAGACCCTCGGCAGTGAAAGCGAGGAGTCCTAACCACTGGACCGCCAGGGAATTCCCCATTCCTATTGTTTAACAATAGGAGCTACTCTGAGTGTATGATTTAGAATGCTTTTGGTTGTAAGCAACAGAAAATCCAGTCAGACAGAGGACAAACTTCAAGGTTGATTTGATCCAGCAGATCATAAAGTCAGCACTATGGCTCTGATTCTCCTTGATTTTCTCAGGTCTGTTCTCTTTTGTGTATAATTCATTGTTCTCATCTGGCATCCCTCATGAGAGGAGCATCTCAAGCTAAAAAATTCCTCATCAATGTCCTGAGAGAAGGAAGGCCTCTCTACCCCAAACCATCAGACAAAAGCTCCGCTATTCCTTCTCACTGTAACATGTCATTGGACCATGTCTGAATCCAGGTTCATAGGTCTGGCTTACAAGCCCATCTCTGAAATAAATACTTTAGCAAGAGGGGTGAGATAAGCCATAGGACCTGCCTCTGGAGTTGTTCAGTAAATACGAGCTCTTATATTTTATTATTTTAAAAAATGAGATTCTTTTCTACCCAGGTAAAGTATAAGTAGAATGACCAATAATGAAAAGTTGGTCCACCTAACTCATGAATCAGCAAATATGTAGCAAAACAATAAAATACTACTTTTACTAAGGCTGCCAAAAAATTTAATGTGATAATATTAAGTTTTGAAAAGGGTGTGATAAACAGTCATCCCAAACATAATTCCTGGAACATTTTTAGAGGTAAATTTGACAAATTCTAGCAAAATTTTAAAGGTATGTACTCTTAGGTTCAGTGATCCTATTGTTAGGAATTATTCCCACCATTTTGCTCGCAAAACTACACTAGATATGTGAATTGGTTGAGTTGTATGGGTATACAACAGCAGTGTTATTTGTGAAAGTCCAAGATGAAGAACAAAAATGTTAGAACAATTAGGCACCCATGTGCCGAAAAATGAACCTCAACCCATACCCCGTACCACACATATAAATTGACTGAAAATGGATTAGATCTAGATGTAAAACCTAAAATGATAAAACTTCTGAAGAATATATATGAGGATGTGGAGAAATTAGAGCCATTGTGCACTGTGGTAGGAGCATAAACTGGTGCAACCGTTATGAAAACAGTATGGCAGTTCCTCAAAAAATTAAAAGTGGAATTACCACACGATCCAGCAATTCCACTTCTGGGTATATACCGAAAAGAATTGAAATCAGCATCCCAAAGAGATATTTGTACACCGATGTTCACAGTAGCATGATTTACAATAGCCAAAAGGTGGAAGCAACCCAAGTGTCCATCAACAGATAAATGGATAATCAAAACAGAGTATACACCTAATGGAATATTATTCAGCCTTAAAAAGGAAGCAAATTCTGGCACGTGCTGCAACATGGATGAACCTTGAAGACATTATGTTTAAGTGAAATAAGCCAGTCACAAAAGGACAGATACTGTGATTCCACTCATATGAGGACCCTAGAGTAGTCAGATTCATAGAGACAGACAGTAGAATAGTCGTTGCCAGGGGCTTCAGGGAAAAGGGAACAGGGAGTTATCACTTGCTAGGTACAGAGTTTCAGTTTTGCCAGATGAAGAGTTTTGGAGATGGATGGTTGTGATGGTCGTAAAACAGTGCGAATGTATTTAATGCCACTTATAAATGGTTAAAATTGTAAATTTTATGTTCTGTATATGTGTTAATCATGTTTTTTATTTTCTATATTATATGATGCTTTGATATCTTGGGGCCAGTGACTGGGGAGAGACTTCCCCTCCCAAGGTTAACTAATTCCTAGGGATAGTAGATGACTTGCCTAGAATATGCGAACCAACAGCTCCAAAGCCCATACTCTGAACTACCCCCTTTCTCTGGCTTTTCCACTCCAGGAGGCAAAATTCCTCGGCCCTGACCATCCCAGGGCCAGGTAACAGACAACTGGGGACCAGCCCTATAGCCCAGAGCCCACTGAAACTATTCAAACTATCCAATCTTAGACCTGCTCAGCTGCTTACGCTGCCTCCCCTGTTCCTTCTCTCAGAAATCACAGTAAGGACTCTACACATGCTTTCCCCTCACTCTCTCTGCTTGTGACCAACCTCAGGGTTCCCTCTTGAGGCCATGTGTGGCATGGCGCACCTCCCACCCCCTTCTCTTGGGAACTGAGAGTAACAAACTATCTTTCTTTTTTTTTTTGGTTGTACCGGGTCCTAGCTGCGGCAGGCGGGCTCCCTAGTTGCGGCTCCTGGGCTTCTTAGTTGCGGCATGAAGCTCCTTAGTTGTGGCATACAAACTCTTAGTTGCGGCATGCATGTGGGATCTAGTTCCCTGACCAGGGATCGAACCCAGGCCCCCTGCATTGGGAGCATGGAGTCCCATCCACTGTGACACCAGGGAAGTTCCCAAAGTATCTTTTTTTTTTTTTTTTTTTTTTTGCGGTACGCGGGCCTCTCACTGTTGTGGCCTCTCCCGTTGCGGAGCACAGGCTCCGGACGCGCAGGCCCAGCGGCCATGGCTCACGGGCCCAGCCACTCCGCGGCATGTGGGATCTTCCTGGACCGGGGCACGAACGCGCGTACTCTGCATCGGCAGGCGGACTCTCAACCACTGCGCCACCAGGGAAGCCCCCCAAACTATCTTTTTGATGGCAATCATATCCTGATCTGTTGGCCTCACCATACACGAATAAAACGAAAATCCCAGGTACATTTTACAACCATATATTTTAGCACAGTTTTCAAAAAATAGATAATTTTTTAAGAGTCTTGAGAAAACGATTAAGTCAATTATGGTACGTTTATGCTGTAGTAGTTTAGCATGGTCATTAAGAGTGTACACTTGGGAGTCGAATTTCTTGCATCTAAGTCCTGGCTCTCCTGCTTACTAGCTTTGTGATGTTGGGAAGTGACTTATCCACTTGTGTCTTAGTTTTCTCATATTTAAAGTGGGGGTAATAGGGACTTCCCTGGTGGCCCAGTGGTTGAGAATCTGCCTGCTAATGCGGGGGACACGGGTTCGAGCCCTGGTCTGGGAGGATCCCACATGCCGCGGAGCAGCTGGGCCCGTGAGCCACAACCACTGAGCCTGCGCGTCTGGAGCCTGTGCTCCGCAACAAGAGGAGCCGTGATAGTGAGAGGCCCGCACACCGCGATGAAGAGTGGCCCCCGCTTGCCACAACTGGAGAAAGCCCTCGCACAGAAACGAAGACCCAACACAGCAAAAATAAATAAATAAACAAATGTGGGGTTTGAAAAAAAACAGTATAAACCGGGGATGATAATAGAATGTACCTCCGAGGGCTTTGTGAGGATTAAATGGGTTAAAGCAAGGACAGTGCCAGCTATATAGTAAGCACTCTGCAATTGTTAACTATTATTGTTATGGAATCTGCAGCCCTTTAAAAAAGGAGGGAGCTCTGTATGTGCTGACATGGAAAGATACACTAAGGGGGGAAAAGTTCCAATTGTGTCAATATTTTAAAGGAGAGAGATATAAGCAAATACATTTTCTGCAAAAAATATTACACAATCATAAGAAAATATGCCCCCTAAAAGTAGACAAGAGGTTATTTTGGGAGGAAAAACATAGGGATATAGGGGGAAGGTGTAAGGAGGACTTTTGTTTTTTTATTCAATACCTCCCATACTACTTGAAATTTTTATCATGTTCATTCATACTTAAAAATACATTTAATTTTTGGAAGACTGTGGGAACATTTTTCGTTGCTCTTTCTTGTCACCTAGCGGTTGCTGGAGGCATTGCCTGGAACGATCACTGTCATTGGTGTTCTCCTTATTCACTATTTCATAAGTGATCCACCTTCTTGATTTAGTATCTTATGCCAAGCAATTCATAGCCTCCAACTTTCAGATGTTAATGAGTTTGGTAACAGTAAGAAACATGCACCCATAGTTACAGAAGTCAAAAGATGTTAAAAAAACACAACAAAAACAAAAAAGCCTCTAGTTTGGTATCCTTCACTGAATGACCATTTCAGTTTTATATTTATAATCTTGATCAGCCTGACCCATTGGTCCACCTCAAATGATCTCTTTCCGATCGGCCCTTACCCAATGATCTGTCCACTATGCCTAAATTTCTACATCAGTCTGGCTGCCGGAGTTTGATTGAATATTGGTTCCATGATTTCCTTGCTGTGTGAACTTAAGTAAGTCACTTCACCTCTCTGAGCTTCAGTTCCTTCAGCTGTAAAATACAGGTGATAACAATAGTAGATCCCTCAGAGGACTGTTGGGGTGTTATGAGTTGATATATCAAGCACAATGACAGGCACATAATAGGGCTTGATAAACAACTTTCGCTATTAATACCTACAGGCTTCAGATTGCAACTTAACTGTCACTTCCTCCAGGAAGCCTTCCTTGACCTCCTGGCTAGGTCACATCCCTCTCACTAGGGCACAGTTGTCCTTCCTAGCATTTGTCACGGACAACTACTGGATGATTATTTTATTAATGTTTCTCTTGCCTACTAGATCATAAGCTCTATGAGCATGGAGCCTGGGTCTGGTTTTGCCCATCATTCTATCCCCAGCATCTACCCCAGTGCCTGGCAGATAGTAGTTGTGCCATAGGTAATTATTGATAAAGAAATGAATTAATGAAGTTAGAAAACTGAAGGCCTCCAAAAAAATTGATGTTAACTAGAATGAGTGCCATGATTAGGTTCTGATGGACTGAGCCATCTGTGTCATGAGACACAGTAGCAGACCTGGGGTCGACAGGTTGTCCTGCAAGATGGTTTGCATATGGTGAATTGGAAAACAGATAAACTGTACACCTCTACCATTTATCCTAGGACCAATCCTAGTTTTTTTTTAATTGAGGTGAAATTCACATAACGTAAAATTAACCATTTTAAAGTATACAACTCAGTGGCATTTAGTACATTTTCAGTGTCATGCAACCACCATCTACACTGAGGAAAAAACATTTTCATCACCCCCAAAGGAAAATGCTGTGCTCAGGAAGCAGTCACTCCCCATTCCCTCTTCCATCCAGCCGCTGGCAACCACCAATCTGCCTTCTTTTTCTATGGATTTGCCTATTCTGAACATTTCCTACAAATGGAATCATACAACATGTGATCTTTTGTCTCTAGCTTCCTGCACTTAGCATGATGTTTTCATCGTCGAACGCGGAATCTTAACCACTGGACTAACAGGGAAGTCCTGACTCCTGAAATTTATAAATCTGTGTTTTTATAATTGGCTGAATTCTAAGATTTAGCCCTACCCTCAATTTCTGTGATATTGTAAAGTGTATATTCATCATCACATGAATCAGATAGTATTAATCCCATATACAAACCCTCCTGTGAAATCCCACTGACTTGGAATAATATCCAGAATGTTCACTGTGACCAATGAAGTTCGAAAGGATCAAGCTTTTCCTCCTGCTTCCCAATAAACTCCAGCCACCATACAAATTGCCTCTATGTTTCTCTAGCATGGGAAGCTCATACCTACCCCAGGGCCTTTGCACTTGCATTTTTCCTCTGCCTGAAATGCTCCTCCCAAACTCTTCTCCCACCTGACTCTTTCTTGTCATTGAGGTCTCAGCTCAACTCTCACCTCCTTAGGGAGGCCCTCCGCGACCATCTCATTTAAAGTAGTACCCTTGTCACACATAATTCCATTTTGTTTCCTTCATAGTAGTAGGTCACTCTGAAATCATCTGGCTTTTTTGTTTGCTTGTTTATATATCTGCCTGCCACGAGGGGCCCTTCAACTTTGCAGAGGGATAAACAGTGTCTGTCCTGTTATTCCTTTATCCCCAGAACCCAAAACAAAGCCTAGCATATATTGGTTCTCCATAAACATTTGTGGACTGAATACTATAGAATGAACTCCATTTACTTCTCTGCCAGTGACTATTTCTCCATCACAATGACAGTTGCATCTCAGTGGGGAGAGAACACAGGGATGCCTAGCAAGAAAAGATGGGCACATCTGCCAAAAATTGTCAGTGTTATTTACATTGGCTAGATAAATTTCAGAAAGCCTGGTGGAAATCCAAGTAGGCCAACCGAAAGCAAGCTTATAATTCTTTCCCAACAGCTCATACACATCGTGGTCTGTCTTAGCTCGGGCTGCCATAAAAAAGTATCACAGATTGGGTGGCTTAAACAACAGAAATTTATTTTTCCACAGTTCTGGAAGCTGGAAAGTCCAAGATCAAAGTTCTGGCAGGGTTTGGTTTCTGGTGAGAGCTCTCTTCCTGGCTTGCAGATGGTGACTTTATCCTCACATGGCCTTTCCTCTGAGTGGGCATGAAGAGAAGGAATGAGAGAGAGGGAGAGAGAGATCTGGTATCTTTCCCACTTCTTTGAAGGACGCTAATCATATCAGATCAGGGCCCCACCTTTATGACCTCACCTAACCTTAGTCACCTCCTAGAGGTCCTGTCTCCCGATACAGTCACATTGAGGGTTAGGGTTATGAATTTGGGGGGAATACAAATATTTGGTCCATAACAAAAGGTGCTTTTCTCCCCCAGGTCTCTTCAGCAGCTCTAAACTCAACTAGCTAACTAAGTCCAGAACCTCAGACTCCAAATGGCCAATAGTTGAGAGATTGCACTGGAAGCTTCCATAGTTACTAAAGAAATGCCCCTGCCCAGGAGTCCTTGGAAAGTGATCATCTGGCAGGCATGGCTTGAGCCAGATGTATTTTTCTAGAAAGGGTTGTGAGGAAAGAGGGTCAAGATATTATTCTCACAATCAAAGGGTTACAGTGCTGGGCAGTGTATAGTCCAGAAATGAGGCAGGGTTCCCTTTTCCAGAGCTGGGCACCTCTCTTTTCTTTTTTTTCTTAAAATTATATTTATTTCTTAAATAGTTAACATTCACATGGTACTAAATTCAAAAAGTGTAAAATGGAATAAAGTGAAAAGTCTGCCAGCAGCCGAGCTGCCTTCCTTAGAAGCAAACAACATTTTCAGTTTCCTATGTATTCTTCAGGTTTTCTATACTTTTACCAGCAGATACATGTGTATCTTTTTTTTCTCTCTCCCCTTAACTGCTAGCATACGTTGATAACCTGTTCTGCACCTTTCTTTTTTTTCCTCCTTGTTGATATACCTTGGATATTGATCGATGTCAGCATATAGTGTTTCCTCATTTTTTAAGTCTGTATAGCTTGCCATTGCATAGCTATGTTATGATTTTTTTTATTATTTATTTATTTATGGTTTATTTTTTAATTTTTGAATTTTATTTTTTTATACAGCAGGTTCTTATTAGTCATCCATTTTATACACATCAATGTATATCTGTCAATCCCAATTGCCCAATTCATCACACACACCCCAACCCCCCACCGCTTTCCCCTCTTGGTGTCCATACATTTGTCCTCTACATCTGTGTCTCAGTTTCTGCCCTGCAAACCGGTTCATATGTACCATTTTTCTAGGTTCCACATATATACGTTAATATACGATATTTGTTTTTCTCTTTCTGACTTACTTCACTCTGTATGACAGTATCTAGATCCATCCACGTCTCAACAAATTACCCAGTTTCATTCCTTTTTATGGCTGAGTAATATTCCATTGTATATATGTACCACATCTTCTTTATCCATTCGTCTGTCGATGGGTATTTAGGTAGCTTCCATGACCTGGCTATTGTAAATACTGCTGCAGTGAATATTGGGGTGCATGTGTCTTTCTGAATTATGGTTTTCTCTGGGTATATGCCCAGAAGTGGGATTGCTGGATCATATGGTAATTCTATTTTTAGTTTTCTAAGGAACCTCCATACTGTTCTCCAGTACAGTGGCTGTATCAATTTACATTCCCACCAACAGTGCAAGAGGGTTCCCTTTTCTCCACACCCTCTCCAGCATTTGTTGTTTGTAGATTTTCTGATGATGCCCATTCTAACTGGTGTGAGGTGATACCTCATTGTAGTTTTTTTTTTTTTTTTTTTGCGGTACGCAGGCCTCTCACTGTTGTGGCCTCTCCCATTGCAGAGCACAGGCTCCGGACGAGCAGGCTCAGCGGCCATGGTTCACAGGCCCAGCTGCTCCGCGGCATGTGGGATCTTCCCGGACCGGGGCGCGAACCTGTGTCCCCTGCATCGGCAGGCGGACTCTCAACCACTGCGCCACCAGGGAAGCTCTCATTGTAGTTTTGATTTGCATTTCTCTAATAATTACTGATGTTGAGCAGCTTTTCATGTGCTTCTTGGCCATCTGTATGTCTTTTTTGGAGAAATGTCTGTTTAGGTCTTCTGCGCATTTTTGGATTGGGTTATTTGTTTTTTTTAATATCGAGCTGCATGAGCTGTTTATATATTTTGGAGATTAATCCTTTGTCCGTTGATTCATTTGCGAATATTTTCTCCTGTTCTGAGGGTCGTCTTTTTGTCTTGTTTATGGTTTCCTTTGCTGAGCAAAAGCTTTGTAGTTTCATTAGGTCCCATTTGTTTATTTTTGTTTTTATTTCCATTACTCTAGGAGGTGGATCAAAAAAGATCTTGCTGTGATTTATGTCAAAGAGTGTTCTTCCTATGTTTTCCTCTAAGAGTTTTCTAGTGTCTGGTCTTACATTTAGGTCTCAAATCCATTTTGAGTTTATTTGTATGTATAGTGTTAGGGAGTGTTCTAATTTCATTCTTTTACATGTAGCTGTCCAGTTTTCCCAGCACCACTTATTGAAGAGACTGTCTTTTCTCCATTATATATCTTTGCCTCCTTTGTCATAGATTAGTTGATCATAGGTGCATGGGTTTATCTCTGGGCTTTCTATCTTGTTCCATTGATCTATGTTTCTGTTTTTGTGCCAGTACCATATTGTGTTGATTACTGTAGCTTTGTAGTATATTCGAGGTCAGGGAGTCTGATTCCCCCAGCTCCATTTTTTTCCCTCAAAACTCCTTTGGCTATTTGGGGTCTTGTGGTCTCCATACAAATTTTAAGATTTTTTGTTCTAGTTCTGTAAAAAATGCCGTTGGTAATTTGATAGGGATTGCATTGAATCTGTAGATTGCTTTGGGTAGTATAGTCATTTTCATAATATTGATTCTTCCAATCCAAGAACATGGTATATCTCTCCATCTGTTGGTATCATCTTTCATTTCTTTCATCAGTGTCTTATAGTTTTCTGCATACAGGTCTTTTGTCTCCCTAGGTAGGTTTATTCCTAAGTATTTTATTATTTTTGTTGCAATGGTAAATGGGAATGTTTCCTTAATTTCTCTTTCAGATTTTTCATCATTAGTGTATAGGAATGCAAGGGATTTCTGTGCATTAATTTTGTATCCTGCAACTTTATCAAATTCATTGATTAGCTCTAGTAGTTTTCTGGTGGCATCTTTAGGATTCTCTATGTATAGTATCATGTCATCTGCAAACAGTGACAGTTTGACTGCTGATGGGTGGGGCTGGGTTCCCTCCCTGTTGGTTGTTTGGCCTGAGGCAACCCAACACTGGAAGCCTACCTGGGCTCTTTGGTGGGGCTAATGGCAGACTCTGGGAAGGCTCATGCCAAGGAACACCCCCCAGAACCTCCGCCACCTGTGTCCTTGTCCTCAGGGTGAGCCACAGCCGCCCCCCGCCTCTGCAGGAGACCCTCCATCCCTAGCAGGTAGGTCTGGTTGAGTCTCCCCTGGGGTCACTGCTCCTTCCCCTGGGTCCTGAGGCGCACACTACTTTGTATGTGCCCTCCAAGAGTGGAGTCTCTGTTTCCCCCAGTCCTGTCCAAGTCCTGCAATCAAATCCCACTAACCTTCAAAGTCTGATTCTCTAGGAATTCCTCTTCCCATTGCCGGACACCCAGGTTGGGAAGCCTGACGTGGGGCTCAGAACCTTCACTCCAGTGGGTCGGCTTCTGTGGTATAAATGTTCTCCAGTTTGTGAGTCACCCACCCAGCGGTTATGGGATTTGATTTTGCTGTGATTGCACCCCTCCTACTGTCTCATTGTGGCTTCTCCTTTGTCTTTGGATGTGGGGTATCTTTTTTGGTGAGTTCCAGTGTCTTCCTGTCGATGATTGTCCAGCAGCTAGTTGCGATTCTGGTGTTCTCGCAGGAGGAGTGAGCGCACGTCCTTCTACTCTGCCATCTTGGTTCAGGGCTATCTATCCATCTATCTGTCTATCTATCTATTTATTTATTTATTTATGGCTGTGTTGGATCTTCGTTGCTGCGTGTGGGGTTTCTCTAGTTGTGGCGAGCAGGGACTGCTCTTCATTGCAGTGCGCGGGCTTCTCAGTGCAGTGGCTTCTCTTGTTTCCTATGTCATGATTTATTTAACCAGTCCTCTACTGATGGATGCGTAGTTTTCCTCTTGCAAACATGCAAATATTGCAATGGATGACTTTGTCCATCGTTTCGCATGTGCATGAGTATATCTATAGGATAAATTCCTAGAAGTGTTTGCATTAAATGTCATGGACCTTTTAAATTTTGCTAGAAATTGTCAAACTTTCCTTCATTATCTTTCGACCAAATACACTCCCAGCAGCCCTGGATGAGAGTCATTGTAGGATTCTAATTCAGCCTGAGACGTGGCATCACGTGGAAGGAGCATGAGTGATTGGGGGACCATGAGCCAGGCTATCCAGCATCCAGCTATCCCAGCACAAGCTGCGATCATCTGAGTGGCCTCTGCACATGGTTTGACCTCTGGGCCTCAGACCACCCTCCCTTATATAAAACCAACAGGTTGGTGGGTCCATAAGTGCCTTGCTGATTCCAATCTGTTCTCAGGAAGGAGGCCCCAAAATATTAACCTCAGGCTTTTTAGTCATGGGTAAAAGGATTAATGAGATTTTTCTCTGACTCTGGATGAGACTTCTGAGGACTTGAACACCTGTTTCTCTCTGGGCTTAAATCTGGTTGAGCTGGGCTCCTGGCAATGGCCCTGGTTTGTTTGGGGGTAATTTATGAAATCATCCATCTTTACCCTGACTCCAGACTGAGACCAGTGAGCAGATGATGCCTCTGACACATGATGCCCTACCATTTATACCTCCTGGGACACCCCTGCCTTCCCCCCTCCCTGCCCCCTGCCCCTGCAACAGAGTAGTCTGACACCCATGCCAGCAGAGGGTCAGGGAAAGAAGAGGCATTTCTGATGCTTGGGAGAATCATGAACTATTGTTGAGTGAAGATAAATAACACAGAGTAACCCGTGAGAGATGCAGCTGAAATCCAAGTTGACACTTGTAATTGGAGAGTCTACCCTATCTGTGATGTTCAATATGGGGCCAAAAGCTGATACCAATGTTAGTTTCTCTGTCCATGAAGTCTTAACACAGTATGGCAAGACTCCCTCATCAGCAGTTACACAGACTCCTTGTTGTACTCATCTTTATCTCTTTGAGATCTCCCTGAATGTGTCCCAAAGTCAGTTTTTAAAAATTTTTTATTTGGCCACACCGGAACCCCAACCAGCGATCAAACCCATGCCCCCTGCAGTGGAAGCACGGAGTCCTAACCAGTGGACCACCAGGGAATGCCCAGTTTTGGGAATACAACGTAGCATTGTAAGTCAGACTGTCCCAAACATATCCTCCAAATTTGGTGTAAATCTATCTATCTGCTTTCACCTGATACAATTACAAATAGACACAAACTTAAAAAAGAAAATGAGCTCAATGAAGGCAAAAGTGGTCCTTTCTGAAATGTCAGTGTGTCCTAGAATTCAATTGTACATCCCTATTGTGTTGTGTGGCGGACACTCTGTAAGTAAGAAAAGACTTTACACAACTACTTCTGGTTCTCATGGTCAAATGTTTCTGTTGGAGCGAGGCCAGGACCACGGCTAGTCCATACGGCTGTATTTGTACAAATTAGAAAAAGGCACCCGTTCCTCCAGGCAGGTGGAACCTTGGGACCTACTTGTGTCCTCGGGTAGGCACCCCTGTGCAGGGTGCACCTGTACAATCCCAGTTACCGGGCTGTCTCAGCAGTTGAAAACTTCAGGATATCACTTATCTTATCCGAGCCAGAGTAGAAGTCTTGAAACTTTCTTCATGCATAGAAGTATCTGGATTAGGGGTCCATAACTCATGTGTTTTTCCTTATCTCTCAAGTTGTTTGGGGAAGAACCAAAGATCAACATCTTTATATCCATGGCTTCTTCATTGCCTATTGTGAGCAATAAGAACAGGTCAAGGAATGTGTTCTGGGTTATCCGTTGGCCTGGCTTTAGTGCTTTCAGGGCTTCTCTAGAACCCCTTGCCTCCTGTATTGCTGCCTTTCTGTGAGTGTGTTTTCACCTCTATTCTATAGATTCCTTTAGGGCTGGAACCACGTCTTATTTACTTTTGTCTTTAAAAAAAATGTTTTTAAATTACAAAAGTAGTACATCCTTGCAGTAGAAATATTTTAAAACAGTAAGCTAAAAAGTGAAAATCCCCTATCTGTTCCTGTTTCCAATTTGAGTCCTCTCCCAAGAGGGGACCACTGTTAACAGCGTGTTGTACATCTTCCCAGAACTTTCCATTTGTAAGCATAACGATGCTCATAAAAGTGCTAGTGTTTATTGGATGCTTACTAAGTGTCAGGTGCTATGCTAAGCACTTTTCCTGTGTGTTCTCAATTAATTCACAAAACAAGCCTATGAGGTCGGTGTTTTTTTATTCCCCATTTCACAAAAGAGGAAACCAGGTGATACTACTAAGTGGTAAAGCCAGAATTTGAACCGAGGCAGGCTGACTTCAGAGCTCATGCTGTTAAAACCTCTATTGTTCTGCCACTTGCTTTGGGGATTTGGAATGTCATAGACATTTCTCTATAGTTGCCCACATAATTCTATTTCCTCCTTTTTAAAAGTTGCTCATTATTCTATAAAATGAATGTATTTAATTCATTTAGCCATTCTCCTACTGACAAACTTCTTAGGATTCTGCAGTTTTCCATTTCCTTATTTCATCAAATCTAAGATTCCATTGATTGTAAGATGCACCGTTTCAGAGATTAAAATGTGAAATAAAATGTGCATCTTACAATTAATGTATTATGGCATTAGAAACAATGCTGCAACTGAACATTGCATATAATTTTCACATGTGTATTTCTGTAGACATTTTCTAGAAGTAAATTTGTGCACCAAAATGAAGGTGCATTTTTAAAAATTTTATAGATACTGCCAAATTCCCCATATCTTAATCATCTGTGTCTCCCATTTACGTCACACGATGTCTGGCATTATGTAGGTACTAAATAAATGTTTGTTCAGTGGACAAAATGCATGACCAGGCCCAGCAAATGCAAAGCATTTTGGCATACTCGCATGCAAACACACAGGCCACTACCACACACACCACCACCAACAAAAATCCTAACAGTGACCAACAAGGAGATTAGAATATTTTAGCACCACATGTGTACACACTTCTTGCTGAAGCACTGGCCACAGTAAATGACAAACGCTAATAAATGCATTTTATGCAGAATTATGTGTTCGAAGTGATTTTAAAATAGCTTGCAAAGTTACCTGTCAAAAGGCTGTGCACTCAATTTTTTGAAAATACACGAATAATTCCAGCATTTTACAACCCCCCAAGCTACTAGACGTGAGAAGTTTCCAGAGAGTTTAATGGTCTGTCATTTTCTCAAACACCTGCAAGACTGTCTGCATAAGAATCACCTGGAGTGCTTATTAAACTGCAGACCCCACGCCAGAGCTTTGGAATCATAATTTCTGGGGATTAGGGGCAGGTGAATCTGCATTTTAAACAGGCACTCCACGTGATTCTAAGGCACTCAAAGGCGTGAAAGCTAGCGCATTAAAGGGCTTTAAGGAGTCTTAATTAGATTTGCCCTTTAGAACGACCCCTTTGGCTGTAAAGTGTAGAATCAACTGGAAGTGGGCAAAAGTAACCGAGATAACTAACACCATAGCTCATCCCAGAGCGAGGAGGGCGGCCCAGATGGCCTGCGCGCTTCTGCGTCCCCTGCTGGCCCTCAGCAGCCACGTCCTGGACCGGCCGGAGCGGCCAACTGCGACTGCGCCCTCCGGAGCCCGCCGGGACCATCTGGGTGCTTGCCAACGCGCTGACCTGGACCGGAAGCGGAAGTGAGGTCAAGTTCGCCTCGCGCGCTTCTCCCGCCGCAACCACTCCCAACCCTGTGGGTTGGGTCGCTTTGCGCAAGTGTCGGAAGCGGAAGTTGTTAAGACGTGGGGGAGTTCTTGGGAGAGAGTCGAGTTTTCCTAGCGCTCGGTGTGTTCGGTCTGCGGCGGCCAGAGCAGCAGGTAAAGCGCATTTGTGAGACCTCGGCAGCCCTGCTACCCGGCCCAAGCCGGATCCCGACCCCGTATCCTAGCCTGAGGGGTGTGGTGCACGGTGCTCCGACTCCTTCCTAGGGTCCTGGTGGAGGTACCGGGAGTCACTTGTTCCTCCCTTGGAGTGAGGCCCCCTGTCCGGCTACCTCCGCCATGGGCAACACGAGCAGCGAGCGCGCTGCGCTGGACCGGCAGGGCGGCCACAAGACGCCCCGAGGGGACAGCTCGGGGGGCTCCAAGGATGGGGACAGGCCCAAGATCCTGATGGACAGCCCCGAGGACGCTGACCTCTTCCACTCCGAGGAAATCAAGGTAATGGGGGTGTGGGAATCTGATTCCCCTTGACTAATGTTGAAATCTCCTAGAGCCTTCCCCTCGTATCCCCTCTAATCATCAGAAGTGGGAGAATCCTCTTAGCAGCTCAGGAACCTGTGTCTAATTACCGATATGAGAAAGTCACCCTGAGGGAGGAGGAATTCACTTCGTTTAACATCATTAAGGAAGAGGCAGCTCTGAGACAGGTTCAAATTCTTAATTAATTAAGATCGTGGCTCTAGCAGTAATTGAGTCCCAGTCTCTGCTTTTCTCTTAGGTATGATTAATTTCACAGCTCTGAGAAATCTTCCACCACCTTTACGCAGACTGGCGCTTTTTGTAATAGTTTTGCAGTTAACTTTCAGTTTTGGAGATAAACCAGAACATGTGTAAGGTGAACGTAGAGTCGAACAGCTGACTGCAGCTGCCAGAGGTCTTTAGTTCTGCTGAAAAGTTGTGTTTCACCCTTTAGAGCAAGCATAGAAAAGTAATTTGACTTCCGGAGGTCAGTGAGTAAGTGAAACATCAGTCTGAAGGAGGCAGCCAGCTGCTCGGCTTCTCTCTCCTATTGTTTATATATGACTTAATATTTTAAACAGGCCAAAGCAAACATTTTTGCAGGCCAGATTTGGCCGTCCTGCTGCGGTCTGCTTTAACTCATTAAAAACTCTAAAGACAGGTTCTCCATTCCTGCTTCAGCCACTTTTCCTGCTAACCACCTGCTGTGGTCAGTTTCTAGGGGCAGAGCCCGGTCCAAGAATACTTAGTGATTCTGCCAGCTGATACGTATGTGGTATATCCTAAAGAAATGAACAACTAAATACTTAAAGGGCACTGCAACAAGTAGGTTTAGGAAAGATGACAAGCACCTCTTCCCCCTCCGACACACATTCTGTTAGTATCTAGTTGCCTATTAATCATCATTGCCCATTAGGCTAATTGGCAACTCATCCCAGCTGTACTCATTTTCCCTCAGATGCTGGCTTGGGTGATCGCATTATTATCTTATATCCTCACCTGAATCTTGGCTTTGAGGCTAACCTATAAAGAGTCTGCCTTTTTTTTTTTTTTTGGGTGGTGCGCGGGCCTCTCACTGCTGTGGCCTCTCCCACTGCCGTGGCCTCTCCCGTTGCGGAGCACAGGCTCCGGACGCGCAGGCTCAGCGGCCATCGCTCACGGGCCCAGCTGCTCCGTGGCATGTGGGATCTTCCCGGACCGGGGCACGAACCCGCGTCCCCTGCATCAGCAGGCGGACCCTCAACCACTGCGCCACCAGGGAAACCCCTAAAGAGTCTGCTTTTACTTGGCCCTCCAGCCTGTGATTTCATCTTGCTTTCTTAATTCGTTGCATTCCTGAAGCTGTGTGCAAAGTGAACTTTGGAATCCTGTTTATCCAATGATTTGACATCTCTTCCCCTAGAAATAATTTTGGCCCAAGGGCAGCCATTTAAGATACCCTAAGAATCAAGCTACTTTCTTTAAGAAATATTCTTTTGTTTTAAAACTCTTATAAGAAATGTTTAGCATACAGATGATCTGTAGAGAATGATTTAAATAATTTCCATTATCATTTCCACAGAAGTTACTGAAATGATGTAGCAGACACACTGGATTGAATGCTCGGATACAAAAAACAAGTCGTGAATTCTTTTAACTACACTTGCTCACCATTTTGCCTGTGGCTAGTTATCACACCCTCAGTGGAAAGAGATTCCAGTCTGTTGTTCTTTAATCTGTAAATTTTGTTAAAGGTCACAGAAATGCAGGTATCTTTTAAATGAGCTCAGGTCAGTATTTGAATTGAAGGTGCTCGAAACCTGCTCCAGACCTTTTAAGAGTCTATCACAGCCTAGAACTCCTGCTCTTTGGCTTCTGACCAGGAAAAATGTAAGAGATCCAAAACCACACCCAGAGTCAGATGTGTTTTTTGTCTCTCGTCCCGGAACACCTCCTTTATACAGCGCTGCCCACATAAGAAGTTACTGTTTACCGTAATGAACATCAGTCTTTGTCTTATCTTTTTCTCCCTGGTGCCTGGACAGCACTCAGTGATTAGCTTTTGCCTTCCTCAGCACCTGGGCTTGCCAGTTTTCAAGTTGACAGCTCTGGAATTGTCCCTAGTAATTTTTCATGTACTTCAAATCTTGCTTAATTAAGGGAGGAGAATGACATTTATTAAGCTAATCTCAAATTCATTCACTGCCTTCTTGCAAGTGAGCTTTATAACTTCTAGAATTTTGACGACGACCTCCTAAATAACAGCAGTAACAGTAGCTAATAATTACGAAGCGCCTACTCTGGGTCCGACATTATGCAGAGCTTTCTACATGGGCTGTCTTGTCTCACTCAGCCTGCACAATAACCTTAAGAAATAGGTGCTTTTATCATCTCCATTTTGCAAGTGAGTTAACGAGCTGGAATATGAACCTGGGTAGCGACAGCTGCGTCTTTAGAATGAATTGTCAGTATGAGGGTAATTGTCTCTTGCAGGGAGCTCACTAATGGCTTCCTGTTCCTGAGTCAAGCGCTCTGCTTCCAGGCTCCGGAGAAGGAGGAGTTCCTGGCCTGGCAGCACGATCTGGAAGTGAACGACAAAGCTCCTGCCCAGGCTCGGCCAACTGTGTTTCGATGGACGGGGGGCGGAAAGGAAGTTTACTTATCTGGGTCCTTCAACAATTGGAGTAAACTTCCCCTCACGAGAAGGTAATCGCCTGGGTGTGTTCATCGACTTGTCTTAACCCAGGGCTACTCTGGTTACTCCTGTGGGTGAATAGAAGAGGATGTTTTTATAAAGTTGACGCTGAATGGAAAAATAGTTGTGCTTAATTATTCACAGGATTCAAATCTCACACACCAAGGAGTCGTGCTAGGTTTAGAGCACACTTAGAAGAAAACGTTGCACAGTTATGAGCATTTCCGTTTCACAGACACCTTGCACTTCAGATATTCTAGCTTTGCGTCTGTTCAGCAGGACTGTTTTCAGAAAGAGAACTCTATTCCTAGCGCCGTGGACAGAGCGGGATTTGAGTCCTTGTTGGCTGAGCTGAGCCTCTGTGTTCCTCTCTGTGAGAAGGGAACGTTGGACCAGATGATCTCCGAGCTTCCTTCTAACTTGGACTCTGTATCACTTTTGTTTGAAAGGTACACATTATGTAGGCGCCATTAGCACGACTATAGCCAAACACTTGCTCAGACACCCTAGCATGGACGGCTGTCTCAGATTGTCAGTGGAAAAGCATCTTCACGAGTAAGTCCTCTTGATGAAACAAAGGAAGAAATCGTGCCCTGCTGGGCCAGGGCTGGTTCTTGATAAGGAGCTGCCTGCTTTTCCAGGGGTCCAGTTGGTGTAGGAGGGAGCCACTCAGCCCAGTTACAAGGCATGCTAGTCGGAAGAACAAAACAATCAAATGAGAGAGGTTCCGTGGAACCCTTTTCTTTAGTAGTTATACGAGTTGCTTTAGGGAACTGTTGGTACATCCTGTGAAATTGATCCCCTGTCCTGAGCTAGGCAAGCTAGCAAAGGGTAAAACTTGGCGGGCGGCTTGCTGTTTATCTTGTGCTGCCATCCTCCTTGGCATCCAGGCTGCCAGGTGTTATTTTGCACACAAGTTGAGGACGAATGACTGTTCGTTGACCTTTTGATGGTAGGAATGTGGACTCCTGGTGTTTGAGCAAAGCGAGTTTTCCAGGAAACCTCTTACGATGCCGCTTCCTGGTAGCCTTTCTAGATTGAGATCATTTATTGTCTAAATTGGTGAAAAATGTTTATTTCTCGTGCAGCTGAACCCTTGATTTTACGTGGAAGTTTTGTTTTGTTCCGTGGCTGGTTTTGCAAGTCAGCTAAGAGGGCAGCCCACCCCGCTAACATCGTCTGCTTCCCTTTTTCTTGCAGCCACAATAACTTTGTAGCCATCCTGGACCTGCCGGAAGGAGAGCATCAGTACAAGTTCTTCGTGGATGGTCAGTGGACACACGACCCTTCTGAGGTACCCTTCCTCCCGCCCTTGGTCCTCTGGCCGCCCCCACAATCCAGACAAGTTGCCAGGTCCCTTTGTCCTGCTGGTCGAAGTCCCTGTGCATGGCCGAGCTAGATAGCAGCGCTCCTTGTCGGCCTACTGGCATCCTTGACGGAGATGAGCAGGTGGGCCAGCCAGGAGATGAGACCTTCCAGCAGGGCTGCTGGATCCTCTAAAGACACCTCTAGAGACTGTCCACATTGTGATTTCTGCCTGTCTGTCTCTTCCCAGCCGATAGTGACCAGCCAGCTTGGCACAGTAAACAACATCATTCAAGTGAAGAAAACTGACTTTGAAGTATTTGATGCTTTAATGGTGGATTCCCAAAAGTGCTCCGACGTGTCTGGTATGAGCAGTTATTTTTACCACGTGTGTGCCGGTGGGGGCTGTATAGATTAGAAATACCTTGTTTCTCTTGCCTCTCGCTCTTGAGTGGGAGCCGCCCAATCGGTGGGTGTCCGTATCTCCCCAAAGAGCCACAAAACTAATTCCTAACTCTGTGTCAGGTCAGGTTGCTAAAATCTAGCTCTGAGGGACCCGTAAGTCACTTTTTGGGTCATCTCCAGGATTCCATAGGTCTGCTTGGCCACAGAGAGCAGACACTGGAAACGGAACCAGAGCTTGGTCTTGTGCCAAGGCAGGCCCAAGAGGCCCTAGAGAGTTGCATCAGGTCGGTGAGGGGCCAGCACTGGGGAAGCCAGCCTGCTCGGGGCACCTGGAGAGTTTCAGCCCGACAGGTGATAAACTGACCCCTCAGTGACCTTGGCATCATTTGCGTGGTCCATGAGCACCTTGTCAGAATCCCTTCTTGGCGGGGGTAAGGCTCACCACAGAACAGGCTACACAGCACAACCTGCTCAGTATGGTCCTAGTAAAACTCTCCCATCTTCCAAGAGTCATCCGATCATCGAACTTTCAGTAAATTGCCTTGCATCCAAACCCACAGGAAGAAACTGCTTGGAAACAGTATGTGCTACGCAGGGAGAAGGGTGCGTTGGCATGGACAGTGTTCACACCAGCTGCACTGCCCCTTCTTGCAGGGCCTCAAACCATCCCAGGACCCCTATGGGAAGCAGTGAAGGTTCCCCGGGACTGTGCCTGACCATCTAGGAAAACGGGTTCAGTTCACAGGATGATTCTTCATTGTCGCCTGCCTGGGCCTGGAGGTCCTGCCCCCAGGATCTCTTAACTCTTTATCAGCTCAGAACTCACACTGGCAGGTGGACCAGGTGGCTCGCAAGTCATGTTATTGAGCAGGAATTGGAAATCCAAAAATAGCATTCTCTGCTCTGGATAGCTAACTGGTCTTTTAGAGAAGTCATTTCTGTTTTATTCAGACAGGTGGGAATTGGGGGGTGGGGGAAATGCCCAGATAGCCCTTACTTGCTGATAAGTGAAATTTTACGCCACAGTCCAAAGCTTTTAGTCTAGATTGTGCAGCAGAGGTTGCCTGGGGAAAGGAGGCTGACCCCTCACTGCTGGGAAACCAACTTCAGGCTCTCCATACTCTTCTCATACGTAGACACTCCCTTTCTCAAAATACATATTGACTCCTAAAGGCTCAGTTTTCTGCACTGAATGCCTTTCTCAGTTTCCTGCTGTGGTAGGGCTGGGTTGTGTGAAGGGAGTCTGTCCCCTAGAGAATGACGTGGAAGGAATTGGCGGAGCCAAGCCATCTCAGCTTTACGGGGACAGCACGAGTCTCTGCGGCCAGACACATCCCAGGTGTCCTTTGGATCACAGCTCAGTCCCCGCCAGCTGGCCAGATGTCACTGAGTGAGCAGCTTTGAAGCTTACGGAGCACTGCACTTCTAGAAGCTTCTTACTATATCTGTATAACGGGGAAACTCCAGCATGAGTTTAAGAGGAACCGGAGAGCGCTGGAGGCAGAGAGCCTCTAGAGGTCAGGTCTTCAACTTCTCGTTGTTTTAGTTTTGAAACGCGCCGGCGCCTCTGTGTGAACAGGCTGCTTTATCTTCGCTTTTATTCTGGCTGCTGGCGCGCCTCACTTGGGCCCAGCCGCATAAGCCTCACTGGAAGCCTTGAGCTTCTGTGCTGTTCTTGCCAGCCCGGCCTGCAGCAAGGAGGCCGCATCGGCCTGCGGTGGCTGTAGGGTCAGGTCACTGTGAGCAGCTTCCCACGACTCGGTCCCAGACTCACTGCTTTGCCACGACTGCTGTCTGCCACCAGAGCGTCAGAATTCACTACTTGAGTTTTATGCCTGTCACTCAAATTCCAGAAGTGTTTTCTCATTGCCTCTGCTCTTCCCCCTTGGGGCCAGTATATCCTTCAAGAGAATATAAATCTGTACTGAGGGAACAGGAGACATGGAAAACTAAATGTCACCACAAATTGAGACTATTCCCAGGACTCCTAATTTTCCAAGTAAATGTCCTGTCACCATCTCCCAACAGAGCTGTCCAGTTCCCCACCAGGACCCTACCATCAGGAGCCTTACGTCTGGAAACCAGAGGAGCGGTTTAAAGCACCACCCATCCTCCCGCCACATCTTCTCCAGGTCATCCTGAACAAGGACACAGGGATTTCTGTGAGTAACCAGACATCTGCCCAGACCGTCCTCCACGGTCACGTTCAGCTGCTCCCTTCGGTGCACATCTTGCAAGGCAGCTCGTGAAAATGTTCAATGTCACCCATCGGTGTTAACTGCCGGGGTCCCCCTCTGACGTGGGAACGGGCTACTCACAAGATGTTCCCAGAGTGGGCCTCCCCATCCCACAAAGCCTTTCTGAGCCCTTCCTCTTGTGTTCCACTCCCACCTCAAATTTCAGGACAAAATACATAACCGCCTCTTCTCAGTAAGCTGCATGGTGGAATTCCTCCTCTGGCCCCCAGATTTTAGAATCTTGTTTGTTTGTTTTGCCGCGCTCGGAATGTGGGATCTTAGTTCCCCAACCAGGGATCGAACCCACACCCACTGCAGTGGAAGCGCGAAGTCTTAACCACTGAACTGCCAGGGAAGTTCCAGAATCTAGTTTTAATCCCCAAATTGCTTTTAGAAACCTCAGGGCTCATGGATCAAAATTTGGGGTATGTGGGTAACACGCATTGCCTCTGGGAAATTGATATTACTTATAAAAAGAAGTGTGCTTCCTGCTGAATCCTGAAGAGCACCCCATTATTCCCCACGTTTGATTTTCCATCCTGTTTGACCTGAGCTGCCTGGTTCCCCGGCTCTGGACTGCAGCGTAGCCATAATTCTTGGGAGTCCAGGTGTTCTTCAGCCTTGTCCAGGCCACCACCTAACAGGCAGACGCTCCAGGGTGATCAGGTAACTGCTGCTGCTCTAGACGCCACACAGAAGTGGGTGCACGTGTGCTGAGCAGGGGGCTGGAGGTGTACACGTGCAGGCATCCCCGCAGCAGTCACGGCGTGTCCCCCAGGGACTCGCTGTTCTTGGGGCCGCCCCGCCCCAAGCACACATCTGACAGCTGAGCCGGCTTTTACTGGATGCTTTTTCTGTTTTGAATTAGCATTTATAAAATTGGGGAGTGTACGTTGGGGGAAAAATAAAGAAAAACCTGGATTTCTGGCTTCTCTGAAAAAATAGGAAGGTGTGGCAACATTGCCTCGTATGTGAGCTCTTACGGAGTCAGAGCGCCTCTCCCCTCCCCCAGTCATCCAGTGCATTCTTCAGGCTCCCCGTCTGAGTCTCAGAGACATGAGTTTGCAACACACTGCTCAGGAGCGTTGAGTATTGATCATTTCTTCCCGCTTTTTCTAAAAGCCCCTTCACTGCACGGCTTTCTTCCTGCCCCTCCTCCAAAGAGAGGACAGAGCCACGGCCC
Organism: Tursiops truncatus; assembly: GCF_011762595.2. Taxonomy (NCBI): domain Eukaryota; kingdom Metazoa; phylum Chordata; class Mammalia; order Artiodactyla; family Delphinidae; genus Tursiops; species Tursiops truncatus. Next base: position 9,827,626 of record NC_047046.1, on the reverse strand, counting down.
ACAATCTAGATGAAGCCTGGCCAGAGATGCACACCAGTGCGCCCAGCAGACCCCGAGAGCGCCCCTTAGTTGGAGCACCAGGCATGACCCCTCGCCCACCCAGTCATCGTGCACAAGCCCTTTCACTGCCTGACAAGGAAGAAAGGGGCCTGAGAGCCTGCCTCCTTCCCTCTGAAATCCAGTGCCGTGAAACACGGGAGAATCTTGATTTCCAAATCTGAAGTGCACACGTCTGCTTTTGCTCCCCCGCAGTGTGATCCAGCTTTGCTTCCTGAGCCCAACCATGTCATGCTGAACCACCTCTATGCACTTTCCATTAAGGTAAGGACGTGTTTGTTACTTACTGTGTTTCTCCAAGTGTGCTCTGAGGCCCCCTAGCGACGGCACTACCTGCAGTATCGATACTTACCTGAAGGGCGGCTTCCGGGACCTGACCCAGACCCGTAGGCTCCTCTTCCGAAGGGAGGCCCAGGAACCTGCTTTACTCAGGCCTCCTGATGATTCTCACGCTCCCTAAACTTTGAGCCTCCTGACTTAGTCCTGCCTTTGGTGATTTCCGCCTCTTCCTCAGGACGGAGTGATGGTGCTCAGCGCGACCCACCGGTACAAGAAAAAATACGTCACCACCTTGTTATACAAGCCCATATGAAGAGCTGGGGCCAGCCGTGGGCCCCAGGGGGCAGTGTGCACCACCGGGCTCCACGCGTGCATGCTTTTCACTAGACAGGATGGACTGTAAATTTCCCATTTCACGCTCTTTAGAAGACATTTCGTACCCGCTCGACTCCTACTTGAAGGTTTGTTCCAGACACAGCAGCTCCTGGAGCGCCTCGGTCTGTAACAGTCCTCTTAGCACCCGGTGGCTGTGAGCCCTGGGGCTCATCAAGGCTGAGGGGGGAGAGGGAGCAGACGGTCTGCACCCCACACCACGGTGCAGGTCTAAATTTACATCCTCTGAACTGGTCACGGAGACTTTTCTTAAGCCAAAAAGGAACCCGAGCCACTTTGCTGGTGGAAATCCGGGAAGCAGGTACCGAGGCCGCACAGAATTTCTCATCTTGTGTGTGTGTCTTGACTTGTCCCTGCTGAGGCCTGGCTGTGGACCTAACGGCGAGTATGGTACTGGTCTCTGCCTGTCCTCTGAATTCAGAGCAATAGATCGTCTTCCATTCCCTGCTCCAGGGAGGCATAATTTCTATAGAAATTAGAACCTGTCTAATTTCCAGATGAAGTTTTACAATTCTTTCTTACACTTATGTGCACTAAGTATTTTTTTTTAACCAGAGGTGGCTGACTGTACAGCCTTAGGGCAATTTTTAAATCACCCCAACTAGACTATAGATCATGTGACCTGTGCTGAGCAATAATCTGTTCTCAGAACAGACTTGGAAAACCATGGCCAGATATCTCCGTTAAGCTGGAGGATCCTGCGGACTGACCACCGCTAGCTGGAAGGTTGTCCAGCTTTTTATTCGATTCGTAATGAGGTGACAGTGTTAGCACGCAAATTTTGGAGAGGCACCCTACCCTAGCCTGTGCCACCTTGCTTGGGACCTCTGGTCCCTCCTTAGCAAAGAAGGCTGTAGCAATTGCTGTTGCTTCTTCTGGAAGGAAATTAGAACTTAGCCTTCTGAATTTGTGTGAGGAAATCATCCTTTGGACCAAAGCGAACCTCTCCACACGGCTTGGAGATGCCGGAGACATGCCCGTTAGCAAGGTTCCTGTCCCCAGGTCGGTGGAAGCTGTCGTCCTGCGCTTTGTTCCTGCTGGGAGACGGAGGAACCATATCCCTGGTGTCTCATATTTATTTGGCGAACCTGGGTCTGGGATACCCTTTTTTGTTACTGTTTCCAAAACACTGAATTACTGTCACCTTGATGTACAGGTTTCAATAAAGCTTTGTAAAGATAACAGACGTGCACTTGGAGGAAGGTTTGATTTCGTGCAGTCATTTGGAGAAGAGACTGGAGCTCTCCCCGAGCTTTATTCAGTGCAGTGCTTTTCAGTCTTTTTCCCGCCTTGGCACACATTGAAAATGGTACCATCCTTGTGGCACTCTGGGGTGAGTGGACGGGGCAGCTCGGCTCCCTCTCGGGCTGAGGGCCTTTCTCTGACCCACCTATTCCGCACGCAGATTAGAAGGCCGTTAAGAGGCTGTAAAATCGAGCCCCATGGAACCGCTCGACCACAGGGGAAGCCGAGGAAAAGCAGCAGTGAAGGCCCCGGCTTGCGCAAGTTGGCAGCATCCCCGCTCCGAGGTCCTGCTGCTTCTTGCTCATTGACAAGCACCACAGGGGAGCCTGGGATCATGACGCCCTCTTGGAAGACACCAGGATGTTCTGGAGTCAGCTGTTCTCACCAGCTAAAAGGGCCTCTGTCCCTTCTACCAAAAAGATGGAAGGTTACAGTGTCCCTTTAGTAATAAGCCTTTTCTTCCCAGGCATCAGGAAATGTAAATAAATTTGGGAGAAAGGGGAACCCCTTAGGTCATCTGGTCCACTTGAGGTGGAGAAAGCTTAGAAGGCATTCCTAGCTGGGTAATTAGCCATCTCACTCTGAAAACCCAAGTGATGTGGGAACCCTAGATGTAGGGATTGGAGGGATTATTTAAGTAGACTAAGGAAATACATAAAAATCCTCTATCCAAAACTGAATCAAAACTTTTTTCTATTTTTTAAAAATTATCGAAGTATAGTTGATTTTACAGTATTGTGTTAGGTTCAGGTCTACAGCATAGTGAGTCACTGTTTTTTGTAGCTTGTGTGTCATTGTAGGTTATTATAAGATACTGGGTATGATTCCCTGTACTATGCAGTAAATCCCTGTTGCTTATCTATTTTATGTATAGTAGTTTATATCTGTTAATCCTGTGCCCCTAATTTGTCCCTCCCCTCCCTTTCCCCTTTGGTAACCATAATTTTATTTTCTGTATCTGTCTGTTTCTGTTTTGTGTATACATTTGTATTATTTTTAGATTCCACAGATGAGTGATAGCGTATAGTATTTATGTTCTCTGACTTAATTTCACTAAGCATAATATTTTCTAGGTCCATCCACGGTGCTGCAAATGACATTTATTTTTATGGCTGAGTAATATTCCTGTGTGTGTGTGTGTGTGTGTGTGTGTGTGTGTGTGTGTATGTGTATGTGTATACACACCACATCTTAAGTCAGTCGTCTGTTGATGGACACCTGGGTTGCTTTCATGTCTTGGCTATTGTAAGTAGGGCTGCTGTGAACATGGGGTACGTGTATCTTTTCAAATTAGTGTTTTCATTTTTTTCTGGGTATATACCCAGGAGTGGAATTGCTGGATCATGTGGTAGTTCTATTCTTAGGTGTTTTTGAGGAGCCTCCATACTGTTCTCCACAGTGGCTGCACCAATTTACCTTCCCACCAGCCGTGCAGGAGGGTTCCTTTTGTTCCACACCCTCTCTAGCATTTGTTATTTGTAGACTTTGATGATAGCCAGTCTGACCTGTGTGAGGTATTACCTCATTGTGGTTTGGATTTGCATTTCTCTGATAATTAGCGATGTTGAGCATCTTTGCTTGTGTCATCTTTGGAAAAAATGTCTGTTCAAGTCCTCTGCCTAGTTTTTGATTGGGTTGTTTGTTTTTTTGGTATTGGGTTGTATGAGTTGTTTGTATATTTTGGAAATTAACTCCTTGTTGGTTGCATCATTTGCAAATATTTTCTCCCATTTTGTAGGTTGTCTTTTCATTTTGTTGATGGTTTCCTTTGCTGGGCAAAAAGTTTAAGTTTAATGAGGTCCCATTTGTTTATTTTTGCTTTTATTTCTTTTGCCTTGGGAGACTGAAAATACTGCTGTGATTTATGTCAGCGTGTCCCGCCTGTGTTCTCTCCTAGGAGTTTTACGGTGTCATGTCTTACATGGGTCTTTAAGCCATTTTGAGTTTATTTTTGTGGATCAAATATTTTTGAAGTATAATTGAAAATACATAGCTAAGCTCAAAAGTATAAAAGGGATATATTGAAGTACCAGAATTGAAGAAACCGTTGCTGTGTTGGTGAGCTGTGAGCGTGGCCCCTGGCCCCATGGTGGAGACTCAGAGGGTGGGGTGGGGGGGTAGGACCCAGTCATAGGCCTCCAGGACCAGGGTTTGACACCCTCGCCTGGATAGGAAGCCCGCTTCATGAGTTGGCCCAGAAAAGCACTGCCTTTTCTGTAAGAGGAGTTAGAGAATCTGGCTGCTGGCCTGAGTCAGGGCTCAGAGGGAGTCATCAGCCCCAGGCTGCAGGGGGAAACATCATGTTGGAAAATCTCACCTGCAGATCAGCTCTGCTCACAAAGTTCAGATAAAGCCAAGCCAAAAATCCAGTGTAAAAACTAATTTGGAGCCAGAAAACCCAGTAAGAGTCCTCTGCAGCCCTGGGGCCACGGGGGACTCCCAGGGCAGTAACTGCTAGGGTGGGGAAATGTAGCCAAAACCACAGAACCCTGGGATGTGGGTGTCAGCATTCTCCACAGCTGTTCGTGTGTCTAAAAGGCTTCATTTTCTTTAAAAAGCAACACAAAAGGAAGTCCCCCGTGGTCCAGAAGACTGCTAACAGACCTAGGTGAGAGTCTCTATACCCAAGAAGCTAAAAGTAATGGAGAGTATTTCATGGATATGGAACAGGAGACCCTGTTTGGTCCAAATCACAGGAGCAAAGCCACACTGAGGTGTCCTATGACCCAGGTAATGCTTTCTCTATTATGGGTGAGGACTGGTTACATGGTTGGTTAAAGTGTAACTGAAATTGCTTTTGAATGAAGATATTTTTTTCCTCCAGAAATGTATATACAAATGAATTTATGGAGCCAAAGGTAAGGTCTTTAAATTACTAGTGGGTAAAGTAGTATTATTGCAAGGTAAACAACCATATGTCAGCATATTGAAACCAAAGATCAAAGGACCCAGGCAAGGTCTTTTCCTTCCCTCTGGTCAAAGCCTGGCTTCATGTTAGAGTTGGCCGTTCCCCCCCCACCATCCGCTGTCCCGGAGTGTGGACACTGGCCTGAGATTAGGGATGTCATCCAGTTCAGTGCCTGAGTAGCTGTGTGACCTTGGGCAAATCACATGACCTCTCTTAGCCCAGTTTCCTCTCCTGAAAAATGGAAGGGGTTGGATTAGCACTAAATGATTCCTAGGGCTCCTTTCATTTCACATTGGGAGCCACAAAGCTTTTACACCATGAATGGGATATGGCCACAGACAGGAAGTCAAGGGCCAGAAAAGAAAAAGTGCCACTGTAAGCTCAGTTAGGAAACCTCCAAGATGCCAAGGGCCAAGATGGGAAAACACAGAACACCAAAGTGATGCCATGCATGGCTAAGGTCAGAGACTCAACCATTTTAGGGAAAAGCAACATTTCATTTTGGTTAACTCAGTTACTTCTAGATGAGCATGATTTCATTTCTGAGCGTGAACTCAATTCTCCTGATACGTGACCCTCCACCAGTGTTTACAAACAGTTTGAGTGCACTGATGAAGACCCAAGTCTCTGGGCCACTCAACCCTCCATCCAGCTTTTTAGCACCTCACCTGATCAGCAAATTAGTAGAGAAAAGAAGCTAGAGCCTTCTACCCTGGGATGCCAATTATAATTGTCTTCAGGAGAAAACAGTAAGCTACAAACGTATGTACAGGTCATTCCAGTTAATTGTAAAAACATCGACAAGGGCCTTCCTAAGAGTGACCACTGCTGTGAGTCAGACCCCTGGAGAACCAGTGCTCTGCCTCTGGGATCAGCCACTGAGCTCAGCTCCCACAACTGCCTCGTCTTTTTTTGTCCTAAAGACAGCCAGAGGGCCTGAGCCTGGGTGAGGATGCCAGCCTTCTTTACCTGCCAGGAGTGCATTCACCCATTTCATCTGCAAGACTCAACAGCAGGTGAGAACAAGAGACAGCTCCAGTTGTGTGTACCCTGGATCGACTTTATTTTCCCTTTTTGTGGTTCTCTGAAAGGACAGGCTGAGTTGTGTATAGCAGTAAAGTCATTTCCAGAGTTCTTCACCTCTAACGACCCCTCCAGGGCAAACAGGAGTTCCGTTAATCATTGACAGACTCGGGAGAAAGCCAGGCCATCTGTGCAGTTCCAGGTGTCCACGGCCCTGCCCTCCCGGCTTCGGAAGATAAAAGCCTCAGCGTTTGACTAGGCGACTGATGGAACATTTCTCATATAAACACTGTGCCTAGAGCCACGTCTCCATGCTTTTGGCATCATGAGCAATATTTAAACTGCCAAGAAAGAAATCGGACTGGAACAGGCCGAGCTTCCTCAGCCTCAGCACAATTGACACTTGGGGCCTGGTAGCTTTTTGTGGAGGGTGGGCACGTGGGCCACCCTGTGCCTTGCAGGGTGTTTAGCAGCAGCCCTGGCCTCTACCCATTGGGTGCCAGTAGTACCATCAGTTGTGACAACCAAAAATGTCTCCAGATATTGTCAAGTGTCCTCAAGGGAAGGGAGCCAAGCCACCCCTAGTTTAGAACCACTGGAGCAGGCCAGTCTGTTGTATTGTGAGACCAGAAGCTTAGCTGGTCCCACCCCTGTGGGCCTAGCATTATTGCTTTAGACTTAAACCTGCATGAATATTTTCCAAAGCAAATCACGTTCAAGAGGCCCAATTCTGAAGACAAACTAGCTGGTCGGTCCTGTTAAGCACATCATCCCTTTTTGGCCTAAGTCTCCAAATCCTAATTTCAGTTATGAATTTGCTTTGCAAGCTGCTGCTTCAGTCTCGTGAAAATTAAGTTGTAAGAGCAGAAAATGTGATGGCTAATTTTGTGCATAAGAGGTAGGGATAGCAGCATGGACGGCTGGGCCTCAGTTTATGGTGTGGCTGAGTAATTTGTTGTTTCTTTGAGGTCCTTGCTTAGGGTCCAGAGAACCTTTCTGGCACATTCCTCTCGGAACCAAACCACATTTACTTATGCTTTTGAAGTGTTACGTGGCTGCCAAGATTCCTCAGGACAGTAACTGAGGCGGTATTCAGTGGACTTTTTCTAATTTTATAAGGAAAGAAAGGTTCCAACATTTGACTTGTTCATCTTCCAAATTATTTTCTTTCTTAGAGTTGGCAGATTTTTATCCCCAGCGGTAAAAGAGAAAGGAGGAACAGAATAGAATCGCAAGTACGACTCCTGTCACAGGGCAAGTCGGCTGCGACCCTGCAAGTCAGAATTTGACTGTGGTCAGATTACTTCATTGGAAAATAAAAATTGAAAGCAACAGGAACCATGAGAAAATTACCATTTGCCAAAACCAGTGTTTGTCTAGCTCAACAAAGTTTATACTGACAAAACTAAAGCATCTTAGAAAAATTTACCTTGCAGACTACAAAAATTCATTTAGTTAAGAAGACAAGTGTCTACATTTTAAATTACCTTGATCTCCGAATTCCTCCTTCCAGAAATCTACATCATTAAAACCGGTGGCGTTATCCTAATGGATGAGAGGAATTGAAAGGTGGCCTGTTTTTTTGGTTGGTTTGTTATGAACTGCATTATAGGAGAGCTGGGTAGTCCATTCTCCAGTAATCCTTTCAAAGTGGCCTGACTGCCGTGAGGAGCCTTCCAGTTCTGCAGTCCTATAAAGTGACCTTAACAGCCAGTTCATGGTTCATTGGAAGGAATGACCAAACTTCGACAACATTGCACTTCTGGAAGAGAACGTCGCTGGTCTCTTGATTCCAGGAGAGCAGCTTGCTCTAAGCCCTGTGTGGCTCTCCACCCCTCACCCCCAGAAGAAGCCTCCCCTGAAAGGAAGGATGGTCCCAATGCCACGCTCCCAAGCTTAGGCTGACAGTGGCGATACTTTGGGTTTTTATGGGCTCCCTTAAGAAAAGAAGAGGTCTTGCACTAAGGCAAACATTTTAGATCATTGCTTTATTTGACTATTTGTTCAACAGAGTTCATTCCTCTCAAGGTGGATCTTGAACCGTTCCTTGTGATCTTTTCCTCGTTCTGAATAAAAAAGGTAATGAAGAAAAAGCCTGTACTTTTGGACCTAGAATCTTATTTATGCTAGTAAGCTTTGACTGCGGTTTCGTGTTACGATATTTCCTGCTGGCATCTCCGTAGTCACACGGAGCTCCCCGCACTCCAGTGAAGATGGCTGTCCACAACTACCACCGTTGAAACCAAAAGTAAGAGTTGAAAAATGCACCTTTTACAATAAAAAAGTAGAAACCAATTCAATTTCCTTTTTTTTTTTTTACGAATATAAAGTTTCTTGTAAATATGTACAGTCTTTGAGCTAGTTCTATAGCAGGAAGCATTTCACAAATGAGACACACGATATACACTTTGAGGGCTAAGAAGCCCATTTCTCGTGGAGATCCTACATGAGATGCCAAGACTGAAACACCAATTTCCAGTGACCTCTCCAAATACTTGTGGACCAAGAGACAGAAACTTCAGCAAACATTCAGTCAGATCTGCCCTGGAGAAGGGAGGGGATGCAGTGTGACCCCAAAGACGAAGCAACACATAGAACACGACAGCATGACACTGGCCAAGGATGCGACAACGTGGAGGAAGGGCCGTGGGCGTTTCAAACAAGAAAGCACTTCGGTTAAGAGACGAGCAGGAAGGAGCTGGGACTCAGGCCAGGTTGCAATCTGGAAAGTGAGCTGAACCGTGGACACGGGGGTTAAAACGCGGTCACGTTCGCCAGCTGCGGTGGGAACAGGTCTACCTGTCAGCTTACCTAGGATGTGCCCTGGTGGTTTGAGGTGTGGAGAAGCAAGAGAGGCCTGGTGGGAGATTAAAGGCAGAAATAAGGCCGCTAGTTAGCTTGCCAACTGCGAAGCCTCTAGTTGGTTCTTTACCGGTTGCCAGGAACCTCGCACCGCCGGAGGGGAGAGAGAAACTGGGTGAGCCGCACGGCACCTAAGGAGGGCTTCCCCGCCCGGCTGGGATGGGAGAGTTGAGCTGCGGCTTCCTTCTCGAACTTCCTGGTCTTAGTCTAGCCCTAGGGAGAGGCTCGTCTGGGAAGCCACAGTTTTCATGGGGTAGAACCTGGTGGACTGTGTGTGAGCAGAGTTGTCCGCGCGGGCGTCGGCAGGGAGGTGTGGAAGTGTGAGGTGTGGTTTGCTGAAATCCTTCTCTGGTCGTAAGGCTTGAGCGTTTGGTTTTTGTTTGTTCAGTGCTACAGACTGCAGCTTGTGGCCGGTGAGTTGGCAAGTCCCAGAGGGTGTCGGTTCGGCGGGAGCTGTGGGATGGAACTAGTGCATTGGCAGAGCAACCCAAGGGGGCAGCCAGGTCGGGGGGCAGCGCATGCAGTGAACCGCCATGCAGAACTCCTGGGGCGCTCTTCCCAGCCCGGGGAGCCAGGGAGAGTGCGCCATCAGGACAGGAGGTGAGTGCCCCCGGCCCCCTCCTGGACCCCCATTGGTGCCGGGCTCAGAGCAAGTCTGTTGCATGCTTTCCTGGCCAGAGCTACATGGCAAGTGGAGACAGCAGGCCGGTGGGTGACGCTGAGGGGCAGGGAGGGAAGAGCTCCTCGTGGCCCCTTGGCCCCAAGTCACTGCCTGTGAGCCGGGCCCGATGGCCTCCGTACATTCGCAGCTGGTGAGAGGGGAAGTCGTCAAGGCCATCAAAGGCAATGAGAACGGTAAACATTTGGCTAAGATGTCACCCTGGGTAAGACAGGGCCATCTGTGAGGATGGACTGGAAGGAGAGTGGACCTAGGTGAGCGTGGGAGGTTAGCCAGTGGCAGGGGCTCTTCTACGATACATGTTGGTAGTAAAGACCTGATTGTGTGACCTGCTACAAATGACTACAACAGGAAATACGGTGCTATTCAAATCTATTAAGAAGTCTGTTGTCTTTAAAAAATAAATAAATAAAAATAAAACAGGAAAACAAAAACCCAACCAACCCTAGGATCTTAAAGTAGCTATTAGGATTCTAACCACATCGTAGTTAGCCCCCGGTTGGTTTCCTGTGATGAACGGGTACAGGCTAGAGCTAGGTACAAAAGTTTATGAATGCTTTGAAAGAGTAACAAAGTGCAAAGAGGGTAGACTGCAGGAGGGTGCCGGCAGCTCCCAGGAGCCCCACGCCCCTCCTGGCTGCAGGGTGTCCGTGCTGAGGCGGGTCTGGGTCCAGCTGCGCCGTGGGCACTGGGGTCCCCCCTTCAGCAGCGTTCCATAGTGCGGTTGGTGTTTTCCTGCAGTTCAAGAGGAGTTGGGTTTTCTGGCTGAGATTTATACTGAAGACTGGTCCCAGACCTAGGAGGAGGAGGGGGTTTTGCCATCAGAGGTCCGAAATCGCTGTGCTCACTTTGAAAACAGGAAGCCTAGACTGGGGTGTGCAGGAGCACGAGGCCTCGCCTTCCTGCCGTGAGCCGAGCTTGCGGAACTCACCGCGGAGTCCCCAACACTACGTAAGTACTTCTGTTATGCACCCCATTTTATCCATAAATCAGAGGAGATAAGGAAAAGCATTTAAACGGCTTTTCCCCCCTCCCTGTAGCGGCAGGGGTGCCAACAGTGAGCTGCGGATGGCAGCAGGAGAGTGCAATCCAGAAAACTGGCCCCTGGAACTGGCTGGCCTGCTGAGGAGACACCATGCTCTGGAGCCTCCCCGTGCACTTGGGGGGCCCCTAGTCTTCGGCACATCCCTCCATCTTCTCAGTTGCTAACCTAAAAATTACAAGGTAATAAATACATGCACGTGATTTAAAAATTTTGAAAGGTTTGGAGTTCTTCTAGAAGGCAACCACTGTTACCAGTTCGGTGTAGCCTTCCAGAGAAACTGTTGATGTATATGTGTTTGAAAGAGTAAGGCATCAAACCTTTTGAATAGCATGTTATCATATCACCTGTGTTTAAGAAGGGTGACTACACATCTGTATTTGTTTGTATGCAGAGAGGCGTGACTACACATCTGTATTTGTTTGTATGCAGAGAGGCTCTCTAGAAACTGCGCGCTGGCTGCCTCCGGAAAGGGAACGCCATAGCCCTGGCAGCTGTTACGGTTTGAGGCGCACACATTATCCATCTGTGCAGCAGGAAGCCCCTTCTTAAGACGTTCTCTTCCTAAGCTTAAGTCCCGCAGACTCCGAAGTACAGTAGCGGCGCCCCTTCCCTACAACAGTGGCCCCTCGGGGATGAGGAGGGCACCTCACTCACCTTGTTGACCTGGGACAGCGGGGTCCTCACGGCTCCCACGGGCAGCCGGCCCCTGCTGCCGTCCTCAAACAGCCTCCCAGGGGAGCGCTCCCTGCGCGTGCTGAGCATGCGGCCGGGGGACTTCTCCCGCTCCAGGGGGCGGCCCGGAGACTTGTCCCTGCGCAGCTCCGTCCGCCCCTCGCGGTAGCGGTGGGGCGTGCCGGGCTCTCGCGGGTGGCTGGGGCCTTCAGGGGGCGCCGGGCTGGAGGCCACGCGCTTAGTGATGTGCTCGTTGTACGTCGGCGGGCCTCGCTTGTTGGGGCTGTGATAATGGGAGAGGAAGGTGGGGAGCTGAGCCGTCACAACCCAACGGGGCAGCTTCCTCCTCCTCTGAGCCACCCTGTGCCCCCATCTCACCACGCGTTATTAGAAGAAGACCCCACCGGGAATTCTTCGAGACGCTTATATCGACAGTGAGGCCAGGGAAAGAAGGCAGCGGTGACAGCAGAGGGGACTCAGGCTGCCCGGTCTCGACACAGGCTTTCTGCTGAGCGCCCACAGCGTGTCGGGCCCTGTGCTAAGCTCTTCAGGTACCTTAACTCGCCAGATCACCCTAACAGCAGCTCTGCAAGCTAGGAACGGCCGTGACCCCCGTCGTACAGACAAGCAGCTGGAGACACAGAGAGGCTGCGATCCCAGTGCAGGTCAGTGCGACGTCGTACTCCCCATGTTCTAACCCCGCTGACCCTAGTATTTTCCAGAGCCTAGAGGGTGCAGAAGGAAGTCTTCCGTGAGGGGTTAAGCCTGTACTCATCGCTGTCAAGCTGCCAAAGCTGCCCCACTCCTGGGCCTTTGTTGGGTCACCTCTCCTTCCAAGTGGCTTTCCAGGAGTCTTTGGGGCATCCGACACCAGAGGTGTAGGGATCGGGCCTGATATAATTAGGAGACTGAGGAGGGCAGACGAAAACAGTAGAGCTGGCTCAGAAAATGTCTGAACAATTTGTATGACCACTCTAACCCTCCACCCTGGGTATGTCAGATGAAGATCTGACCAGACACGGCCCTAACCACCTCTCTGAAGCAGCAAGATCCAGAAACACAGGCAGACAGGACTGACAGCCTTCGGCGTCGGTTCCTTCCCACCCCTGACGAGCAGCCAAGGTACTCAGGCCCTTGTTATCTGAGCATAATTAGTGCGGGGAAAAGGCAGACTATTATTTCACAGAGAAGGTTGCTTGAAGACATCTGATTGATTGGGGCTTTATCTTGGAAAAGTAGAAGTAGAAATCAGGGAAATATATTTTAACCTAGATATTTTTAAATCTAAATTACAACTGGTTACATGCTAAGAATGAACCAAGGATGAATCCCACACTGATTTATTCTGCTCTAATTTTCTCAACAAAATTCTGTGCTAACATGCTGGGTGACATCCTTCACCAGCAGTGTTGTAATTTTTGCAGCAAAATCGTAAAGTCGTTTGTTAAATATTAGTGCCACTGGTTTTCCCAGAGGCCTCTCTTAATCCTTGATATTTAAATCCTTCGCCTTTGGAAGGGACCAAACTTGTTTTTTTAATTATTGGTCTAACTGTAAGGAATCTTTTGTCAATGCCCATAATGGAAAGCAACTGAGCAGCGAAGACACTGCCCCAGTGGGGGAGAGGAGACTCTAGAGCAAGTTTGAGGGCCAAATCCAGACAGACGCCTGCTTTTAAGTTTTACTGGAGCATGGCCAGCAAATTTGAAAATATTTACTATCTGGACCTTTACAGGAAAAGTGTGCCAGTTCCTTCTCTACGGTAAAATAGATTGGTGGACAGAGCAGAATAACTGTCTTAAATGGTCAGTCCATTATAAATAATTTCATTCTCTTGTTTCCCTATGCAGCTCAAAATGTGGAAATTCCAACAACCCACGCTCAGAAAGCCAGAACTTTCTTGTGTGTGCAGCAGTAAAATTTGAGATAAACCTTGATTTCAAGATGTCGAAATCTGAGCTATCTTCATCTCTTGTCCTGTGGCTTTGTGATATAGAAGACAATAAAAGAAATTTCCAGTAAGAGTATCTGATTTGTAATGGAAGAGAAATTATAAAGCATGTCAGGGGCCCATCGTAAAGCAAGCTCACTGCCCAGAGGAAGAAAAGTGGCTCAAGGAAGGCCATTCGAGAAGTCAGCCTAGGTTGATGGGCTAAAGGAAAACACTCGTCATTCTGGGCGGAGCAGGCCATTTTCCATCTCCAAATCCCTTAATAACCAATGCTCTACCTGCAAAGAGTTACATTTCCTGCTCTGCTAAACAGACCTGGGGGCAGTGCAGCCTGCAGTGAATCACATTCTCCCAAGCTGGCCTTCTCCATTCTGGACCTGCCCAAAGCAGACAGCAGCAAAAAGACGGTTTTATAAGCCGAGAGGCAACTAAAGGAAACTGCTGGTTCTCCAGACATGCCCGGCAGCAGCAGGAACAGCAGCAGCATTATTTCTGCCCCTTGTTCACAGGAACTAGAACCATTTTCCACGACAGAGGAAGTTAACTCCTTACAGAGACACCATATCATCTCAAAAGGAAGGTGCCTGGCCATCTAACTAACTAGTGAGGCAGTGGAGAAAAGAAGAAAAATCTAATTACAGTACTTGGGTTGGCTCTTGGCATGACTGACTTGGAAACTAAATAAAATCTAGACATTGTCAGGAGAGGACTACAGCCCTTTGAGCAGTCTCTCCTGAGGCACGATCAAGCCACAAAGAGTGAGAAGCAGCTGCTTATTCAGCACTTCTGGTTTTCCAGCAAGTTCCTGGGACTAAAATCACACTGACCAAACATTTCTGACCAACACTTACATTTCAACAAAAGAAACAGACACTAGTCGTCAGGACATAGTCTCAGAACATTAAATTGACGACTCTCTTTTCTAAGATCTAAGCAGCATTTCATAACATTAAAGGTGGTTCCTCCACCAAACTGAGTCCCTTGAGAATAAAAACCACCTTGTCTTCAGCTGTGTAGCCCCAGACATTGTGTGTGGCACATGGTAGGGGGTCCACCTAACTCTCTATAATAGGGTAGACATGTGGGGTTTGTAAACCAGTCCACAAAATTAAAACCCTAGGTCAATTAAATATTCCCCTGGGTTAAATAAGCTCATCTCCTTTGTGGACCAGGATCTTAAAATTACACATCTCAAACCTACACATCGAACCGAATCTGGCTCCGAGCCCTGGGTGTCAAGACAAAGCCAGTTCCACTTCCACACACTGCTGGTGGGATAACTAAAGGGTACAGCCCCTAAGGAGGAAAACTCACCATCTATCAAAACTACCAACGCCCATCAATTTCTTTTCTAGGAATTCATCCTCCAGGTAGATTCCTAAGCATGCAAAATGAATGTACAAAGTCATTTACTACAGCAACAGACTGGAAACAACCCAAACATCCAGTGATAAAGGAGCAGTTAAATAAGGTACAGGCAGGTGAACGAATGCTATGCAGGTGTAAAAAAAAAAAAAAGAATGAAGAAATACTTCGGATACTGACGTGGAGCAATCTCTAAGACACAGAAGAGTGTGCACAGTATGCTCTCGCCTGTATTGAGAAGAAGGGGAAGAGCACTTCCAGAATGGCCGAGCAAGGACTCCCAAAAACCTGTTTCTCCATAGAAACAACAAGAACACTGGCAAAATTGTCAAAATCAACTTTTTGGAACTCTGGAAATTAACCAAAGTCTTGCAACAATTCAGAGAGTGTTTATGCAAGAAAATGTGCAATATTCACCACCCCTGTCTCCCCAGATCCGCAGTAGTTTTGAAAGCAACAGCCTTGTAACCAGCTGTGAAAACCAGCACCCTGGTAACCACTGGAGGGAGTACATTAGGACTGGAGCTTCCCAAAAGCCCCAGCCTTGGAAAACTGTCACTATCTGACCTATCTGGCTCCTCCCTGGAAAAAGACCATCCTCAGGGCTTGTTTTTAATTGAGCTGATTCAGGTCTTCCTCTCTAGAAATGCCCTATCTCTAGACGTTTACCAAAAAAAAAAAAAAAAAAAAAACCAATGGCTACTGTTTAACATGGCAAATGCCTGAGGCAGTAAGACCAGTTGGGAAAAACAAGAGGCCAGCTACACACTCAAAAGGAAGTCCTGCATGTTCCTGGGGATCTGTAAGGCCAGACACACACAGGTAAGCCTGTCACATACCCAGGAAGAACCTTCCAAGGCCTCGTCTGTCAGCCACAGCTGACTGAGTACTGCAGGTGTGCCCCAGCACAAATACACACAGTCGCTCAGCAAAGGGTGGGTTCAGTGATTTAAGGAAATCTCTTTCCAGTCATTCAGCTGACCACCCCTAACCAAGCAAAACTTCAACGGCTGCACATAACAAAGGACACCGACTACAGATTTAGTACCAGAGACACTAAACCAATAGCGACAACAACACACCCAGGGAGGGGAAGGGGGAGCCGATTTGCCACGTTGTATTATTTGAAATGTTCAGTTTTCAACAAGAAAAAACTTACAAGACATTCCAAGCAAGAGTAAATAAATAAAGTATATAGCCCATACTCAAGGCCTCATTTCTTCTTTTACCAAGGGGGGCAGTAAAAATTTTCCTGATGCTTATAAAGGACTCATTTCAGTGCCGCAGATCCCAAAGAAATGAGTGGCTTGAGCTTTGAAGATTGGGAAACTTTCAGCCAGTTTGGCAAGATACCCTTCTGCTTTGCAGGAAAGCACTTTTCCCCCTGTGATGAGGAAGATAAGGGCGTTACCTGCGGGAGGTGGACGGGCCCCGGTGCTGGTCAGTGCCGGTCTCCTTCACGAGGTTTCCTTTGCAGCAGATGACCCTTAATTTATCCTGATACGAGGACGCCAGGTAAATCGCTCCCGAGGAAATTGCAGGGCCCAGGTAGCGTGGGTTCGGGATTTCCAAGTACGCTCGGGCAGGGGTCCTGTGGAGTTCCAGGAGAGTCTGCATGGCCCGCCACCTCCACTGCTAGGCGGGATGAGAGGGAGCACGGCCCCACCCACACCCAACCGCGAGCTTTTCAAAGCCTGGGGGGCAGTGCTTACCCTAGAGAGGAGCGGGCCTGGATCTCAATTACTTCGAGTGAGTTGAAGTGGGTCACAAACAGATAAGGTTCTCTGTAGGCTGCGTGGCCACCACCGAGCAAGAGCGTGGGGCAAGGGAGGTTAAGAGACAGAAAATCAAAACCTGGCTGCCATGCCATCCCTGAAGCAATTTACCCTACACGTGCACCCACATGCCTGCCTAATGAGACATGTTCAAGTGTACCCCCTGCCACGCTGTTAGAGTGGAAGATGGGAACCGACTTAAGGCTACACAGTCGGGATCAGTTACGTAAATCATGGCGCATCCCTGGAATTCCGCACAGGCGTAAAAATGCGTAAGGCAGCTCTCTATGCACTGATGGGGAAAAAAACCCAAGGTGTAGTTTTACTTAGTTTGTAAAGTAGGGTTCAGAATACTGTGTAAAGTGTGCTACCACACTGACTTTTTAAAAAGGGAGGGGGATGAGAATATATTTTTTAATGTGCCCGTTATTTGCATAAAGCACTGGAAGGATAAGAAACTCAAAAAAATGTTTTCCATTCGGGGAGTGGGGAGGGAGGATTTGGGAGACAAGTGATACGGGTGAGACTTCATTGTAGACCTTTTTAAACTGTTTAATTGAATACATTTTTCTAAAAAATTTAATTAAAAAAGACTAGGTTCATAGATTAAATATTTCTGGTCTTAGTACTATATTTCTATATCACAGTGTCACTCAAACTCTAGGATATAATGAGAGCTGTTTTTGGTCTTAAAGGGAAAAAGAAGATTATCACTATTACTCCTTGCGGTGAACTGTTACTTCGGCATCAGTCGTGCCTCCTAGTACTCAGGCCCTTGTGGCCTCTCCTTGCCTGGCATCGGGCTGAACCAGCAGAATGTGGTGGAAGTGAGAAGCCCTGCCAGCCCCCACTTTTGCACTCTTAGGAGAAGCCCATGTGGAGAGAAATGAGGCCTCCAGCCACCGGCCCCTGCTAAGCTCCCACCTGACGGCCAGCTCCAATTGCCAGCCACTTTGTGAAGCCATTTCCGACTTTCTAGGTGTCCCGGTGCCCCTGCTGACACCGTAAGAAGCAAAACTGTCCAGTCAGGCCACAGAGGCTCAGGCAATGATAAGTAGTTGTTTTAAGTCACTAGGTTTTGGAACTTGTCATGAAGCAACAGATAAACGAAATAGCCTTGAAGGGTATTTCAGAACATTCACACAGTCACATATGTACGTTGTGTGTGTGTGTGTGTGTTCACCCTTTGACCCAGTAGCTCCACTTTTAGAATTTCTGAGCTGGGGATATTTAACAAGTGTGCAAATTTTAGGGTAAGTTTTTCATCACAGCATTGTTCACACTTACAAAAAGAATGGGCCTAATTAGAATTGGCTAAATTGACAGGTGTTCAGCGGTGCTATGGGATGCTGTACAGTCTTTGACATGATTTAAATGAACTCACAGGGAATGGTCTCCCTCTCTGGCATGAGAGGCCGGTGGGTTTGCCTTCCGTGGTTCGGCGTCAGGCCTCGGGGCCTCTGCCCTAGATGCTTAACGCGGGTGATGCTTCACGTGGTGCCTGGCGCCTAAGGGGGCCCCAAGCACAGTGCTTAAGCCTAAAGGAATTCCACCTGAGGTTTTTTCCCAGGACACCAACTACTGGCAGAAAAGAGCCCCACACCTCGCCTCACCTACCGAAGGCCAAAGGTAAGCGACTCCACTTGAGATCATCTGTGCGGCTGCGTCTTCCGTAAGAATCCACGAACACCCCAAACTCTGCAAGGAGGTAGAGCCCGGGGCATGAGCACGGCCGGAGGCAGGGGTATCAATGACACACACTTTGATGGAAGAGTAAGGAATCCAGCCCAGCGGGCTTGGATTGTGAAAAACCTCAGGAGCTCTGCTGAGCCACGTCTCTCGGGGATTTATTAAAGAAAGAGGGTTCGAGTGAAAGGGGGGAGATAGGAAAAGAAGGGGGAGACGGAAGGAGGAAGAGTCAGGGAGTGAGGAAGGGGGAGAAACAGGCCCAGAGATCTGAGGGGGGAAAAGAAGGAAAGGGAGAGAGGGGAGGGAGAGAAGGGAGTGAGGGGCAGAGAAGGACAGAGCAGGCCGCTCTTGGAGAGACCGACAGCGGCGGACCTGGCTGGAGCCTGGGGGTGGGGCGGGGGCACCCCGGGGGCCCTGGCGGTGCAGGACCACGTACTCCCCAGGACCGCGTACTCCCCGCAGCAGGACCGGCCCCGCCCCAGGCACACTGGCCACGCCCGGCCCCGAGGACCCTGCCCCGGGGCTGTGGTGCCGTGAGCGCCCCCATCAGCAGCAGGCAGCTGCCGCACTCACCATGGAAGCAGAGCAGGAACTCCTCCCGCTGCCCCGCGCCGTTCACCTGCATGATGGACACGGGGAAACTGTGGGAAGAGGAGGCAAACACGGCAGGCGCCAAGGAATGGTCGTTCTTATCCAGGAATTCTGTAAAGGCAGGCAAGAGGCGGAGCCTCAGGACCCAGAAGGAGCCTGAGGTGGCAGCGGAGCGTGGGCAGGGGGCGCGCCCGGGCCCTACCCTCCAGCGTGTACTGCTTCATGTCAATCTCGTAGAATTTATTGGTTCCGATGAGGATACTGTAGTTGGTGAAGTGGACACAGCTGCAGGGCTCCGAGGTCTCGATCTCCTGAGACGGGGCAGAAAGGAGGATGTGAGCGTAGACTTGGGGTGGCCCCTGCTCTCCTCGGGCATCTAACCAAGCCGTGCAGGCGTTGCCGCACAACTTCTTCCTTCTGTCTTCACACCAAGCACATTCAGTCTCTTCACGTCCCTCACAAGGACCCCCCCCCATCCTTTTGCTACCTCTGGGTTCTATGCAACCTGAGACTAAGAAGGTCAAGTTGCACCCCAAAAAAGGGTCAGAAACGCCATTTCAATGAAAAGGTAGCATTCAAAAAGAGAGCTTTAAAACTACGACATTCTGATCAGAAGAAAAAGCCTGGAGGAATACACAAACAGTGGTGGTTAGAGGGAGTGGTTTTAGTTTCCTTTTCCAAGCTTCTAGGTTTCTATTCTGAACCTATATTACCTATATCATTGTTATCATTACTGAGTTATCTCATCTATCTGAATTATCTGCTTCCTAATTACTTACACTTGTTTTCAGGTCAATCCTAATGGCTTCAAAAACCTAGGCATGCTTATTCCAAATGATGGCCAGGAATTATAAAGAAGAAGTGATTTCTGGGAATTTTCCTGAAGTTAACAGTTCAAGCTCTAATCAGCATTATCATCACCACTAAATATTTATTGATCACCTACTAAGTATAAGGAAACTAGTATAACACAGTGAAACGTTAGGGAAAGTCAAACTTCAGTTTGGGTCTCAACTTTGTAACCTAGGATCTTGGCCAGCCTCAGTCATCTTACCTGAAAATTAGGGATGATCACCCCTGTTTCTCACAACTGTTGTGAAAAGTGTGTGAAACAGCCAGCTCAGTCTCTGGTAGTAGTAGGTGCTCAATAAAAATGCAAACTAAACAAGAGCCCACCCCAGATGAAACAGTTTCTCTAACAGGTAACAACCCTTATATATTCATCCCTCCTTTTACTTTTGAGACTAATCACGAAAGCACCTGAAATACATCAGGCTTAGGATGGGTGGAACATGCCTAGTCTAGGGACAAGAGACAGCCTTCTCCAGAAGCGAGGCAAGTGCAGTGATCTCACGGATAGCTGTCCACACCGCAGGCAACATCACAACCCACTGTGCTCCGAGGAGAGCCAGCTCCCGCACTGGGTATCAAAACACAGCCAGCACTGGTTTTTTTGAAGGTCATTAATAGAAACTTTTACAATCTGAGAAGGATTCTGGTAGGTGCCACCAGGGCTTCTAGCTCCTCAGAGAGATCTTCCTTTCTTCTACTGGTTCAAAAGAGGTGTCTCCTCCATCAGCCACCTTCCTTTCTCCCTTCACAAAAGGCTGAATTCACTGGGCTGGCCAGAGAGGCAGCTCACACATGCAGGGGAGGAGAGCGAGAGGGAAAAGTGTAAGGATGGGCCGCTCTGGAGCTTTCTCCAGGGAGCAAGACACCCTCCCGCTCTCTCTAAGCCACCCAGGCCGAAGGGCCCAGGCACACACTACGCCCCGAGACAGCACCTTCCCCACCTGCTCGCTGGGAGAGCAGGCCCGGCCAGGCCTGGGACTTACTTTCCGAATGCAGTACTTGCTGAGGTTTTCGTTGTAGCGGAGAATGACAACTTTGTTGGGCATGGCCGCACAGATGCAGAGCCCGCTCTCAATCTGAAAAGCAGTTGATGGGGGAGGGGGGACGGAGAAAGAAGGAAAAAGCGCGTCACCAGTGTGTACACTGGCTCCGTGGCAAAACTAGGAAAGGAACACCAGTTGAGAGCAGGGTCTCTCAAGCCGGCACTATGGACACTTTGGACCAGGTCATTCTCTGTGGTGAGGGGCCATTCTGGGCACTGTAGGATGTTTAGGAGAAACCCCAGGCCCTGCCCACTAGATGCCAACAGTGCAACCACCAGTTGTGTCGCAAAGCAACAGAAACTTAACCCAGTTTGAGGACACACAATTTTCAAGGCCAAACCACTCAGCCCACAATTTCAAGAGCCCTTGCCGGCTGAGGCCCGCAGGGGCGCTTACCTTGCCGGCAGCAAACAAATGGCAGCCCTTGACGGCTTCGAAGATGTTGGGTGAGATGTCCGGCTGGGCGGGAAGGTGAGACTGTGCGAGGGACTGTTTCACTTTCTTCACGTCCACGAGACACAGGGCCCGCTCTTCTCCTGAGGGGACGGGACAGCAGAGCCACAGTGGCGGTTCTCGTCCTCCCCCGAATAAAAGCCACACGAGGCCATGCGGAGGCACTGCTTTCCACAAATTCCCATAAACACAGTTTAGGTCCAACTTTTAGATCTAAAAGGAAAATATCTGGCCTCTTGGTCAAGACTTTGGAAGGAAAACAAAAAATTCTGCAGACACAAAATTGGAGAACGTGAACTGAATATTCAAACGTGCTCCCCACCAAAGTCAAGGAATGGGTAGGGGACAACAAAACAGTAAACGCGGACTAATCCAGTATGTGTCACGGTGTCACGAGGGACCACAGAAAGGCTGAGGATGGTTCCACGTTCAAGGAGACGAGGGAGACCTGTGTGAGTGCAGTGCGTGGTCCTGGGCTGGATCACAAGCCGGGAAAAAAATAAAGGACATTACTGGAGCCACAGGTAAAAGCCAGCCATGGGCAGTACATGAGAAAATGGGAGAAGCAACGATTAAATTCCCCGAATTAAAAAGTGAAACTATTCTGTAGGATG
This sequence comes from Tursiops truncatus, assembly GCF_011762595.2. NCBI lineage: Eukaryota > Metazoa > Chordata > Mammalia > Artiodactyla > Delphinidae > Tursiops > Tursiops truncatus. The sequence continues at coordinate 9,806,130 of NC_047046.1, read as the reverse complement.
CTGTAATGGCAGATACATTGTTACCCATTTGTCCAAACCCGCAGAATGTATAAGAGTGAGCCTGAATGTAAACTGTGGACCTGGGGTGATAATGACAAGTCCATGTAGGTGCACTCCGGTGGGGGACGCTGATGGAGGAGGCGGCCTGCGCGTGCGCATGCGGGGCAGAGATATAGGGGAATTCTCCCTACCTTCTGCTCAGTTTTGCTGTGAACCTAAAACTGCTCCCAAGAATAATGTCAAGAAGGAAGGGAAGAAAGAAAGGAAAGGAAGGAAAGCAAGAAAAAAGAAACCAGGGGCTTCCCTGGTGGCTCAGTGGTTGAGAGTCCGCCTGCCGGTGCAGGGGACACAGCTTCGTGCCCCGGTCCGGGAGGATCCCACATGCCGCGGAGCGGCTGGGCCCGTGAGCCATGGCCGCTGAGCCTGCGCGTCCGGAGCCTGTGTTCCGCAACGGGAGAGGCCATCAACAGTGAGAGGCCCGCGTACCGCAAAAAAAAACAAAACAAAAAAATAAGGCCTTGAGAGCAGGGACTTGGGCTGTACCATACCGCAAAAAAAAAAAAAAAAAAGAAACCAACAAAACAAGCCAGCAGCAGAAAAGAGCTGAGAGACCAAAGAAAGCCAGTTCCTGACCATATTACGTCAGGATCCGGCCCCTGGATCCAGCCGGCCAGGCCTGAATGAGACCTGACTGTGGATGTTTTGAACATGGAGCAAATGCATTATTGTTTTCCCCTTAAAAAAAAAAAATACACACACACACACACAAACACACACACACACCACAGACATATATATAGTACCACCAATAAAGAGAGGGAAAAAGAACCTTCCTGGCATGGGTATGTGAGAGAATGCCCCTTGTTCTTAGGTGACTGGCTGAAGGATCCAGTCACAGCTGCCACTGACTCTCAGGTGGTTCAAAATAAGTGAGAGAGAGAGAGAGAGAGAGAGAGAGAGAGAGAGAGAGGGAGTGTGTGTGTGTGTGAGAGAGAGAGGGAGAGAGAAGGGCGGGGGAAATGTGGCAAACTGCTAATGAGTCGTGCACGCAGATGAAGGGTGTGTGAGAGCAGGGAGAAATGGGAGGCGGGCAGCAGGGCGGGCAGGCGCTCAGAGAGGGGCCGCGTGCGAGCAGAGCGCCGGGGGTGCAGGCACCTACAGGACGCAGAGGGAAGAGCCGCTTCCGCTCCAGCCTGCCCCCAGGAGGGCCTGTCTCCGCGTTCGACAAGCATATGGCGAATCATCTCCCTTACAAGTGAAGGAAAAGCGCCGTGTCCTTGGCCTCCCACCTGCAATCATGAGGAGCTTCTCCAGGTCCTTGATGATGTAAATCTGGAAGACCGCTCCGATCCCTGGGACGTGGGTGAGGGAGTTCTTCAAGACATTCAGCGCATACAGCCCTTCCTCGGTGCCCACCAGCACCACCTGCCGGGGTGCAAGTCCCCAGGCAGAGCGTGAGGGGGGTCACGTCCCCATAACCAGCCCCGACACAGCCGACGGTGCCCAAAAAAACATGGTCACCTGGTCGCTGAAGGGCAGCGTGCAGTTCATGTCGAGCCGGTCATCGCCTTCCAGTTTCAGCAGGGAGTTTCCAAGCAATTTCTTTTCACACGAGAAAGAAAAAAAAGAGAGAGAAAAAAGAGGCCACGGTGAGCTGAACTGTTCATGACCGGACCGTCCAGACAGACAAAAGCAAGAACGGAGAAAAGTTTAATGCCAGGAAGAAGGGCAAGTTCCTCCCGAAGACGCTCAGAAGCACACGTCTACTCGTGGCTTGCCCCGTATTTTGATCTGACCTCAAAAGGCAGGACGTGAATGTTATCGGTATCTCTGGGGTGGCTGTTAATTAGTGCTGGAGTTGTAACTCAGTTCGGATGCAAAACTAAATGAGTGCAGGAGACGCAGAGAGAGAGTCTGTGATACGAAACAAACCGAAGCTGAAGGATGTCCCTGCCAAGGCTTAATAAGCCACACGGACGCTCCTGCCCCTCCAGATGGTGGCACAAGGGCAAAGCCCAGTGTCAGCAGCAAACCAACCCACTTCTGAGTCTCTTTACCTGAACCCACGCGGGCAGAAGCTCGTAGGAGGTACAGTCAGGGCCCTATTGTACACACAGGGATGGGGCGTTCGGTAAAAGGCTCACACGTGGGACAAGGAGATGGGTCATTGAAACAGGTTCACCCCACGAGCAGGAGACTCGTGATTGAGGATTTTCCGATTGCTAACACTTAAAGTGTTTATTAGGAGCTAAGTGTTTGAAAAGAGCTGTTGGGTCTTTGGTGGAGCAAACACCAGTGAGTGATGAGCGCTGTTTGTATCCTGGAATGTTCCAGGAGGAGTGATGCCAATCAAGGCCCACCCACATCTCTAACGTCTTCAGGAGAAGTAGGATTTCAGACCTGCCTTCAGAAGAGCAAATCACATAAAAGCAATTGAGCAGGTTATGAAAAGCCTTCCTGAAGGAGACACGGCTGTCGGCAGCCTTTCGTGCCGCTTCACGGCCAGCGTGCTCGTAACGCAGGCCTTCAAACCACATAAACACTTCCGGGTAAACGAGAGAGAGGATTTCCTTGTAAGTACATTTGCCCTGTGCAGCCAGAACCGAGATGTAGTGCGCCCTGAGAGCTGGCTAAGGGGGTCGACTCCCCCATTCTAGAAGGCTCTGGGGTTTGGAGGGGGACCCACGATGCCAGCCAAGCCGCCTCGAAGCCTGGATTTCTGTCGGCACAGAATCCCGGTCGTGACAGTCTCAAGCCATCACCCCTCAGAGAGGCAGGCCAAGGGGAAACACGGCAGCCGACGGGACTCCCACCAAGTCTGCCCGCTTTACAGAGACAAGCTCCGGCGCCCGTGTGCATACTCACAGCATCGGCTTCTGCCTTTTCCCTAGACACTCTCCCACCTGCGACAACTGACTCTAAGGCGGTGACCCAGCGCTGCTTGTCGGGAAAGCTGGGAGCCAGCAAGTAGAGGGTTCTCCCGGGCCAGCAGGTGGTGTGCGGGTGAGATTCCATCTTCAGCACGTAGGGGACATCTAGGAGATTCGACAGAGCACAGGGTGGGGTTCGCCCACCCCCGCTGGGAACAATGGCCAAGCCACACCTGAGTCCCAGTTACTTAGCAGAAGGCGGGGCCGGGAAGCCTCCTTCGCAGGCTGATCCGCCACGTGCCCCTCCTGCCCTTGCTGACGGATCCAGCCCAGCCCAGCCCAGCCCAGCCCACCTCCGGGGGCCCCGCTGCTCCCCACCTGCTTTGGCTGTGTTTGCGAGTTCAGAAGCACCAACGGCGCCATGAATAGACACGTCCCCGTCGGGAAGGCACAGCTCAAATTCTTCCGCCGGCCTCTGTCCAGCTTGGTGCAAAGAGGAAGGGCAGAAAGGAAAACAAAAGAACAGGAACAAGAACAAGAGGAGACAAGAGGAAAAGAGAGAGAGACGGAGTATGCGGTGGACAGACAGGCGCACGAGAACAGAGGAGGGAAGAGATGTGCGGAGAAGGCGGAGAGGGAAGATAAAAACAAAAGTAAAGTGCGTCAGATGAGTGGCACAGTCAAATTTCGGATGACGATGCGGATTTATGGGTTAGTTGGCTGAGGCGGAAGTTCTCGGAAGGTGTATTAGCAGGTGGAATCTTCAGGGCAGCACCCTGCAGGGTCTTCAGTGGGGAGACCTATAGACGTGAGTATCGTACCAATAACCTTCAGCGCAGTCATTTGGGTTTTAATTTTCAAAAATGGAAACTTGTAGAAGGCTTGCAACGCAGTCCGGAAAACAGAGCCTTCACGCCAAGACTAGGACAGCTGGGCCAACCGCGTGCAATGAGATTCCCTGAGCTATTAATTTACCTTCTCTGGCTTCACTGTCGTAAATGAGGACTTTCGAGCCCTCCAGGACGATGTACTTCCTGTCCCAGCCTTGCTGTCCTCGTTTGTTATTCCTGGGAAAACACAGATGGGAAAGAACTGTTTGAACTCAGAAGAGTCGGGCAGGGGAAAGGGGTGGGGAGGCGAGGGAATCCCGGTGAAGATGCTTCCCTCGAAAACATCGGGAATGAAGTGCAGGGGCAGGGGAAAAAAAAGCTTCCTTCTACCCTTCTGGGACGTAGGCTGGCCTCGGAATTCAACTGATGTTAGACACATGAACAGGAGAAAAGCATACACATTTTATTTTATGCGTACATGGGAGTCTCTGCAAGAAAATAAAGCCCCAAAAGCAGATGGGCCCAAGTGCTTATATACTAAGTTGAACAAAGAGCAGCAACTGAGGAAAGGTAACAGGGTCTGTGTGCACAGACTTCTCTCAGCTGGCCTTGCCCCCCAGCTCCGGGGAGGAGAATGCTTCTTTCCTCCTGGTACAGGAAGAGCAGCTTTTACATGGGAGTTTTATCTCCTACTTTCCAAGAGAGAAAGGGGAGGTCAGAGTGTCACTTTCGCATCTGCTGTTTTCCAAATGCCTTTAGCTCAGAAGTATCCTTACCCCAAAGCGGCCTGTTCTGGGCCGGCACATCCTGCCGCCCTTCACCAGACCCCACCCCAGCCCGAACGGCCTTGCAGCAATACCTGGGCACCTTCATCCACCCTTCCAGGTGCAAGCCGCTGCTGGGCTCCTTGGTCTGGAGACCCGGGGAGTTCATTTTGTCACGGCAGAAGGCCTCAGTGAAGTGCGTGGCATATTCGGCTGGCAGGCCACAGGTGGCCGGCAAGCACGTGGAGCACTTGGGATGACACATGACCTGACATTCTAGGGAAAAGCAGTGAACAACCTGAACACACACTCGGCCGATGCTGGACCGTTCCCTGCCTCTGCCAGCCAACCCCCCGCCTGGCCCGTCCATCTGGCCCCGCCATTCAGGGCATCCCTAACCTTTCCCAGGAGCCAGGCCCCTACGGAGAAGAGGAAACGAGACAGCCAGACACTCTCAACCCAGTTTTCCTGGTTTCTCCCAGGCTGCCACAGACAGGTGTGTAAAACACATCTGCACGTTTCCCTTGGAGCCAGCACACAGCCTAAAGGCAGGGAGAGACCAGCCTGACGGAAAGGGAGCTGGAAGTTCACAAAGCCCAAGGCATTTTGCACAGGGAATTGGAGACGTGAGCTGACAACACGTATAAACTCCCTCTTGAACAGGGGAAAAATAGTGTCCTCCCACTAAGACTAAAAGCTTGAAAATGAATGCACTCATGATGAGGAATTTAAAAAGGAAAAAAAAACCCCAACCCCATCGGACAGAATCTTAGGTGGAGATGCACAGGCACCCTCCCCCCACGCACAGCAGCTGCTCTTACCAAGACACTTGGATGCCTGGCGCCCAAAGTGCACGGTATCCAGACACACAGCGCACTGCGTGGCTCGCATGTTCAGTCCTACATTGAACCGGTGAGGAATGTTGTGGTGCATGCGCTCCTTAAGACGTCGGCTGAATTCTGGAGGAAAATTTTTTCAAAAAAATCATTAAAGTGCTGCAAATTATACCACCAAGAAGGTGAAAAGACGCCCCACAGAATAGGAAAAGTGTTCGCAAATCATCCCTCTGACAAGGAGTTTAGAGAATATAGGAAGAACTATAGGAAGAACAGAATATAGAAAGAACAAGAATATAGGAAGAACTCTTATGAAGCAATAGGAAAAAGACAACCCAATTAAAAAATGGGCAAAAGATCTGAAAAGACATCTCTCCAAAGAAGATAAATGGCCGAGAAGCACAAGAAAACATGCTCAACGTCATTCATCATTAGGGAAATGCAAATAAACACCACAGTGAGATACTAGTTGACGCTCGCTGGGTTATCCAGACTCAAAAATATGGAAAATGCATGTTGGTAAAGATGTGGAGAAATGAAGGTCCTCATACGCTGCTGGTGGGAAAGCAAATGGTGCAGCCATTTTGGAATCCAGTTTGGTCGTTCCCCATAAAGTTAAACACAGAGTTACCAGATGACCCAGCAATTCCACTCCTAGGTCTACACACCCAGGAGAAATGAAAAGATTATGTAGCCACAAAATCTGTGCACAGATGTTCACAGCAGCATTATTTATGATAGCCAAAAAATGGAAACAATCTAAATGTCCACTGATGGATTAATACAGAAACAAGATGTAATAACCACACAATAGAATATTATTCAGCAATTAAAAAAATGAAGTACTGATAAATACTACAAGATGAATGAATCTCAAAAACATTATGCTCTATGAAAGAAGCTAGACACAAAAAGTCGTACGTGGTATGATTCATTTATAGGAAACGTCCAGGATAGCAAATCCATGGAGACAGAAAGCAGACTGGTGGTTGTCAGAGGCTCCATGAAGGGGGAAATGGGAAGCAACTGCCAATGGGTGTAGGGTTGTTTTGTTTTTTGGGTTTTTTTTTGGGGGGGGGTTGGACCAAAAATGTTTAAAAATTAGAATGTGATGGTTGCACAGCCTTGTGAACTTACTAAAAAACAATGAATTATACATTTCAAACAAATAAATTGTATAGTATGTGAATTATATCTCAATAAAGCTGTTAAAAAACATTAGAGCACGTTAGTGACGGATTGTAAAATTACTTTAACACTAATAGATGTGTCTAGATTTATATGAACCAAATTAAAATCACCATTATCTGGTTATTAGGAATTAGGTTTTATTTAAGAACGTATCACTGGCAGCAGATTGTTAATACAATGGCATAGATATTTGTGAGCATAGAGACACATATGCTTCTAAGTCAGTTGTTTATAAATATTTTAGTCATAAACGGTTTGTTTTCCACATGAGATCATGGATCTAGAGCTTTTCAGAATCGTTTAAAGATCACTATTCTGAATTACAGAACTTCTGATTATTCAATACATAAACTGACTGAAGAATTCTCACTTCATGCCCAGCTCTTTCATGAATAACCTCCTTTTTTAAAAAAAACAACTTTTAAGCCTCAAACAACTGATTCTTACATTTATAGTCCAGTCAGTTAAAATTAACAAGATTGATTTTTTTCCATTTAGAAGGCCCCCTTCTCAACAGTGACCTAACTAGCTAACGGCAGCTTTAAATAGAAAAATTCAGGATCCATATTTCTGAATCCAAATTGATTTCTCCATATAATGCTATTCCTGTTCCTTTATCAGAAAGTCATGAGGAATAAATAACATAAATGCACTTTGAAACGGTGAACAAGCCATGCACACGAAGGAGATGCTTCGAGTATTCCAAACTACTCAGGGAGCTGCTCTACGCAGCCTCATCGAAGGACACGGGGGCCAGAAATGATTTTCCTCTGTGTTACCAGCTCCACTTTGATGACTGTAAGAGTGAAGCTCTGTGATTCAAAGTGTTATGTAAACATAGGAAATGAGATGACATCATCGCTGAAGAAAACAACGACAACAAAATCCCATCAAGATTGGCAGCTAAGGTGGGTTGATAGTGGGACTTCCCTGGCGGTCCAGTGGTTAAGAGTCCACGCTTCCACTGCAGGGGGCAAGGGTTCAATCCCTGGTAGGGGAACTAAAATCCCTCATGCTGCACAGCAGGGCCAAAAATAAGTAAATAAGATAAAGTGCATAGCTGGTGATACCGTGATATTAAACCACAGCTCTACTCCACTCTCTGTATGACTTTCCAAACCACCTTCCTTGGCTTTTTTTTTTTTTTTAAGTCCTTTCCGTCTCTAGGTGAACAGAGTACTTTTAAGCCCACAAAGTAAAATTCCTCACACCACTGGTATAAATTGGCACAAATTACCAACTTTCAAAATGAACATAACCTTTAACCTGATTCATTTCCCAAGGACTTATCCTACAGTCATAGCACCCACAGAGCTGCAGGGTGTTCACTGCAGGATACATATGGAAACAAGGAACTGGAAATAACCTAAATGCCCATCGACAGGGGTCTGGATTAATAGGTGAATCATACACCTCCCACCATGGAAGACCACACAGCCCTCTAGAAGGACGGGGTCGATCATATGTGTTAATACGAAACTGGCTAAGATAGCATTTTAACTAAAAGAAGAAAGATGTTCTGCAGTGTATAGCAGCGGCCCCCAACCTTTTTGGCACCAGGGACCGGTTTCGTTGAAGACGATTTTTCCAGGGACCGGTGCGGGGGGCAGGGGGTGGGGGATGGTTCGGGTGGTAACACGAGCAATGGGGAGCGGGGATGACGCTTCGCTCGCTCGCCCGCCGCTCACCTCCTGCTGTGCGCCCAGTTCCTAACAGGCCACGGACCGGTACCGGTCCACAGCCCGGGGGTTGGAGACTCCTGGTGTAGAGCACAGTGGGCTATGATATTTATGAAAGACAAAAGGACTGAGAAAAATATGTTATTTTCTCCTGACTCTTAAAGATGATTATATAAAACACCTGCATAATACAGACATGCAGTTACGTGCATGAACGATGGCTGGAAGAGCACAATGGTTGACTCTGGGTAAGGGAACCGGGGTGGGGAGAAGGCTTACTTCTTACTCTTTATCCTTTAGTGTTATTACTTGTCATTTTCACCTTAGGTCTGCATTTCTCAGTCCATTTAAAAAAATGTCGATGCATGTCCAGTGGCCCCTTTTGAGGACATACCCTCTGGAGTCGAAGACTCCTTCCTGCGGCTGGACGGCGGGGCGAGCAGGCTCAGGGCGCTGGGCTGGTGCTCGGGCGACCGCACGATGGCGGACATGGCGATCTGCTGCCTGGCGGTGGCCGGCGTGGACGGGTGCGGGTGGTCTGCGGCTTTCCGGTGGGCTGCTGGGGAGAGACGGGTCCAACGCCTTTCGGTTAGCAGGGCCCCCGAGAGGCCCCAACCAAGTGGACCGCCCCGGGGGCTGGCTATCAAAGGCCCGAGACCAAAAGTACACACAGGGTGCCCGATCGGCAATGCCGAGGATGCCGTGAATCGTTCAGACGTGGGATGTCTGGGCTGTCACCACGAGGCTGAACTAGTCTCGGCCAATCTCCTTGAGATCGGTCCTCTGCCTCGTCCACCGCACTTGGCTTCGAGGGCACCCGTACCTTCCTCCCGGGCGGAGCGGAGCTCGATGCGGGTCTTCTGCAGGGCTTCCTCGAGCTCCGCGCAGCGAGCTTTCTCCTTCTCCAGAGCCACCTTCAGCTCATTGTACTGCAGAGGAACCTGTGTGGGCAAAGCAGGGTCCTCTTTCCGTCGACTAAATAAACCCTAGCAATGGAAACAGAGATATCTCCTAACTCCTGGAAATTGGCACTGGGAACTAGTGAAAGGAACTCTGCCTCGGGAGGAGCAGACCACGGGAGTCGGGCACATACTCACTGCAAGCGGGTTTAGTAAAAATGGCATGTGAAGGGGGAGGGGGGGACCGAGCCACAGCCCCTCCCAGCCGGCTGGAAAAAAAATAGGGGCGTGGAAGTTTTCACCGAGAGGGTCAGAGATGCTTGAATTGCCACCACCTCTTCCTTTAGCATTCCCAAGAAGGAGAGCCATTTCCTGAGCCTTTACCCTCAAAAAATGGAAGTGGAGGATGGAAAGGAGACATGGTTCAGAAATCACTCTCGCCTTGAATTTGTCTCATGATGCTTCGTTACAAGACACAGAGATGAGTATTTTTTTTTAAAGGAAGCAAAAAAAATTAAAAAATGGAATACTAAAATAATGTCACCACAAGGGGCTTATGCAAAAAACATGCAAATGGAACATGTATTGTACATGGGAAAGAAAAGTATAACGTAGGGTAATGGGAGCGAAAACGAACCAAAAAAATACACGGAAGCACCCTGACTATATCAAGTGACAAACTCAGATAACAGTCCGCTGATAAAATAAACCAGATTCAGTATCATCAGCACCAACAGGCACGATCACACAGCACACAAGGAAACCCGCCTCCACAACCACCACTGCCGCTCTGGTGCCTTCCCGTAAAGAGAACAAAGGGACCAAGAGACCGGCCGCCTCCTTCAGCCCACTCCCCAGTATCCTGTCATCGGAGGCCTTCCCTGTACCACCGCCAGTGCTACTCTGGCATCTGGGTGCCTTGGGAAGAAGCTTCAGGCTCCTTAGAGACCTTCTGGAACTGAGAACACATGACCAAACCTTCAGTGGTTCAGGGAAGCATGCTTTGGGCTTATTAAAAATCTTCCCATGTGTGCCTATGTATCACCCTGTCCATCTGTTTCTTTTGGTCATTGTTTTCAATTTATATGTTACAATTTTAAAGAGATGGAGCCGCACCCCGTGGAAGGGACAGCTATCCAGTCAGACATTTGGGGCAGGTTACGTCAGCTCTCTGGGTCCCAGTCTCTTCTTGAGCCAATCAGAAGGACTGAGCAGATGATGGCTAGTTTTTCTGGAGTCCCATACACATGACCTGAGAATCCTTCTACGGCCCCATACAGATGACATATTAAAACCTCTGGTATCCCATCCCCATGACCTAAGAACCCCTCTCTGTCTAGAATCCCATACAAGTGACCTGTAATCTCTCCAGAATCCTGTACATGTGAGCAGGGAACCCCTCTGGAGTCCAGGACGCTGACCTGAGTATAAACCTTCCTCTCTGCTACCTCCCCCACCCCAGCTGCCTGGGAAAAAACTATCACTGCCTTCACAGAGGAAGGCATGACAACTTCAAAGGCCATGAACACAAAATGGTGTATTACAGACTCGAGAGTGATCGCTTCTCTTGAAGAGCTATTCTGATGATCCCAAAGCCTCTTTTTCAACCCCAAACAAAACAAGGTGCATTTTGTTTTCTCTGATGTTCCTAGGATTATCTATCCCAGTGGGCTTTACAGAATCACCACGATTGAGCAAAACTGTCAGCTCCCCGCTTTTCAAACCCTCTGACCCACCTTTTTCTTTTTAGCAGGTTGGTCCATTTTGGCTTGCAGAAAATCGATGAGTTTGGTTTGTTGAGAAATAGTGCCTTCCATTTTCACCTTTTCATGAGAATAGAGAACCTAAAATTTGTGAAAACGAAAAGCACCTCAGACACCGAAAGAAGTATACTTTTAAACTCGGTACTTTAAGAAAATAAAAAATAAAGTTGTTACAATATTAACATACGAAAAATTCAACCCAAGCCGCACTGGGCCAATCTTTATTTACTTAGTTCTGATCTTACTGCCCACCATCCCCCCCAAAAAGATGGACTGAAGTACGGACAGATATGTGAAAAAGCAAAAAATAGCGAATGGCAAGTAGGAGAATCTAGAGGGTGGTCATGATAGAAATTTCCCAGCTTCTCTGAACGTTAGAAAATCCTCATAATAAAATACTGGGAAAAACACACAACATGAAGATACTGCCCATTTGACCAGACAGATGGCTTTTAGCCATCATGCTTTGCTCCTGCAGACACTTTAAGTTCCCTTTGCCAGTTCTCACCTGAATGTTCTCTAGCTGATATTCCAGATCACTCCTTTCTGTCTTCAGCAGATCAGCCCGATCTAGAGCTTCCTGTAGCCCTTGAGTCAGACGGAAAATATGACTCTTTTGCATGTCCATCTGCTGCTGTAACTTGGCTTGCTGGTAGGAAGAGAGGCAGGAGAGGCTTCATACCACACACAAAGCAACGTGCTCCCTCACTGTCCCTATTACAAACTAATTTCAGACATGGCACCAAAAGCTCGGCTCATTCCGGAATGACCAACTGTCTGCTATTCCAAAATGATGCATGTGCAGTTAAAAAGAACTTGCACAGAAATCTCTGATGGCCAGCCACTCACAAGGTGCCCACCACAACAAGAAGTCCAGACTGGTGGGTCTGCCTTCCCAATCAGAGTTGCAGTTAAGGATATTTTGGTACTTCATAGTACGGGCCATCTGAGTTGACATCTAAGGCAGTATGCCTTAATGCCATGACAGCCACGTTCTGATTTGTCCTTATTTTTTTTTTTTAAGATCTCAATTGCTGTTAAGAGAACTCACTTTGTGATTCTCTGTGTGGAATATACAAAGGGGAGTCAGGGCTTCCCTGGTGGCACAGTGGATAAGAATCCGCCTTCCAATGCAGGGGACATGGGTTCGATCCCTGGTCTGGGAACATCCCACATGCCGCGGAGCAACAAAGGCCGTGCGCCACAACTACTGAGCCCATGTGCCTAGAGCCCGTGCTCCGCAACAAGAGAAGCCACCACAATGAGAAGCCCACGCAGGGCAACACAGTAGCCCCCGCTCGCCACAACTAGAGAAAGCCCACGGACAGCAACGAAGACCCAACGCAGCCAAAAATAAAAACAAATAAATAAATAAATTGATTTAAAAAAAAAAAGGGTCATAGCACCTCTAACTCAAACAGCACTTCGTCAGGGTGTGGGACCAACAAGCACCCCAATAGCCACAGTCGCAGGAGATATTTCTACCATGTGGGGAGGAAGGAAGATCCCAGGTTCAGTACAAGTGTCGGTAAAACCCAAGGAAAACAAAATTCTATTTAGGACATTGGAAATCGCTTTGTGCTGGAAATCTCTCTCCAATTTTTTTTACAATGGAAGTCAACCAGAAAACAGAGCAGGCTATAAAGATACTGGGTTTATGACTCTCTTTTCCTAAAATGCTTCTGTTTCTAAAAAGCAGGGAAGAATAGCTATCCTGACAAGATGCTGCTTCATTTCACCCAACCCCTTGGGTCCAATCTAACCACACCACCAGTGGCCCAAATACTCCCTTCCCTGGTGGCCTAGAGCCTCTGCGGCCTTAAGGACAGAGGGCTGGTAAAGAGCTATAACCATCAGCACGGGAGTTTCCCAGCAGGCGAGGGCAAACCTCGGTGGCCCACGCCCCAGCCAGCCAAAGGCTACTGATGACCTCGGAATCTGCTGAAACCTCGCTACCTTATTTCTCTTCCCTCCACTGATGCTTGTCTGTCCATTCCTACTCCTCACCTGCCCTTCCTCTTGAGAGGCAGCTGATCCCCTGAGGCATCATGGTGTCATGGAAAAGAACCTGGGCTTTAGAATGTTCCAGACCCTGGTTCAAATCCTGACTTTAACTCTCATTAGCCCTGTGACCAGGGGCAGCTCACTGCCTCTCAGACCCTCAGTCTCTTCGTCTGTAAGTGGGGGTAATAACTCCCTTCACTGGCTGACACATCAAGCACAGTGCCCAGCATACAGCACATGCTCGATGAATCTTAGCGCTGCCTCCTTCGTCTGTCTTTCTTCCCTCCATCCCGTTCAGGTGCGCCCCCCTCACCTTTCCATCTTCCTTTCCTGCCCGAACCTACTCCGACAGCCTCTCCCCATCAGTCCTCCGTAAAGCAGGATACTAACTTATGATCACCTGCCCTGTGTGCGTGACCTGGAATTTCTGAATCAAACCACAGCACCCCCTAAAATACAGGGAAAGAAAGAGAGAAAACAGCTAAGATAACCTCCTCTAGGGAGCTATCTGTCCCCTGTAGCACAAATGATTACTTCTTGCAAATTATCCACTTTAGTTTCTCTCCACTATTTTAGGACAACACTAATTACTAGGCAGGAAGCAGAGAAACAAGTGCTAGGGACAAGAATCTGTTTGGTGACAGCCAGGCCCAAAATATTTCTCTAGAATCAACACATCAACTGTCCATTAGCTTTCCAGGAAATAGGCTACTTATTTACTACAATAGAAAACAAGAGTGACATTTGTGCTCAATGAAATGTTTTACAAAACCATTAACCTGCTTCCCAGAGAGAGGTAAATGGAGGCTGTTCCCAGACAGTGTTAGAGTGAAAAGAGGGCTCTAGCCACGTGCTTAGATCTGTCCCCCAATTTTATGAGGGTGACAGGAAACTGGGAGGAAGCACAAAGGAACTAGATGACAGAACCAGAGCATGAAACAACTCTGGTGGCTGGGAAGATGGATCAAAACCAACAAGAGAAGGTTTAATAGGATGGTATTTTTTAAACACATCAACTGAATAAAGAAAGATGTTTAAAAAAAAAAAAAAAACTTGTAGAAGGGCTGGTGGTGATTTAACAGATCGATGGGTGTCAGCAGTGTGCCAAAGCCACACAAAGAGCTTGGGGTCGCTGGCAGAGATATTCGGAGCCCAGAATGGAAGTGGAGATAGCCCTATGCTGTGCTGTTCAAACCACAGGGGCTTCTAGAAACTCTCTTCGGAAAGAAAAATCTATCAGAAAAGAACATCCCAAACATGGAAGGGCTTCAAGTGTTCCATTTAGAAAAGAGAAGGCAATATGGAGTGGGAAAGCTACAGAGATATCGAATCAGCCGTCACAGAGATGATACAATAAAAAGTAGTAGTTCTCTCACAGAAGTGTCACAAGGACTATAGGAGTTAATTCATGGAAAGCACTCAGAAAGGCACCTGGCATATAGTACGTGCTAATTAAACATTAGTTATTTCGATTACTAGTCAAGTGATTTGATCATTAATCAGTATTAACCTCCTACTTTGGTTGGAAATATGAGACTACACCCTGTTTTCATATGTTTCGATGTAACAGAAACAATGGTTGGAAGTTACAGGCTTTAGTTTACAATAAGAAAGGACTTTCCAAGAGTTGCAGGTGCCAGAAAAATGAGCTGGAATGTCTAAAGTCACTCTGAATTTTGATACTGAGGCCAAGGTTCACCGAGGCCCACCTATGCGGAGGGTTGGGGAAGGGACTCTCTACCTTGGAGGGGGATTAACTCGACAGGATTAGCAAGTGGACTCTGAGCTCTGGCGTCACGTCCAAAAGACTAATCATGCCTGTAAAGGGCAGTGTCAGAAAAGCTTCTGAGGCCATTTCTGGCCCGAGAGAAAAGATCTGGGAGAAAGATCCGTTAGTGCCCAGGACAGGAATAATAAAGGGAACAGCGGTGCAAGTGCTGGGAATTTGCAATAAATGACACACAAAAATTCTTTCCAACTCTGAGGCACTGATTCTGACCCCATTTACAAGAATCTGCACCTGATGGAGGGGAGAGCCAGGCTGAGCCCCCGGTCTCCTGCTTACAGAAGGCCCACCACAAGCCAGCATGCCAGCTGCGTTCCGGACAATAAAGATTGTTCTTAGTTCCCTAATGGTTTCGGCTGTCAGTGAGATCTGCCTCCCATTCAATGGCAGCCAGACAGACATCTGCTCAAAAAGCCCTCTGTGAGGTGCAGAATGGAGAACTGGAAACGTTCCCAGGTAGTTTTAGAAGTGAGAACAAGGGAACTGAATCAGGATTCCAGCCTGCTCTTCCTAGCCCTGCCACTGACTCACCATGTAACCTCGGACCAAAGCACTGAGCTGTTGGGGCCAGCGCTCCTTCCTTGAAAGGAAAAGAGGACAGGCGAGAACACTGATTATTTCTGTTCCTCCTGTTTCCAACAGGTGCCTCAAGTGGGGTTGTTGCCTATTCATTCCAGATAAAAGACCACCATTCTCTATCTGACCACCGGGGTGATTTGTCAATTTCTATTATAATGTTCTTAGTGTCACCTTTGGTGAATTTCCCACCCACGTGTGTGTATGTTTGTGTGTGTGTGTGTGTGTGTGTGTGTGTGTGTGTAATTGATTTAAAAAATTTTTTGTTGTGGTAAAATATACATAAAATTTACCACTTTAATCATTTTTAATTGCACAGTTCTGTGGCAGTAAGTATATTCACATGGTTGTACGTCACCATCATCCATCTCCAGAACTTTCCAAAACTCCCACCCATATTTTTTAAACCCTCATTCTATAAAACATTTTACATTCACCTGCAAAATTTTCACCACACTTTTCGAACTTAATAACATAGTCATAATATTTCTACCAGCAGAGCCCCTCAGGGGCTACAGGTAGCACACAATAAAACCTCAGTTCACCAGAATAGATAATCTGGCTAATTCAACCGTCAGGCTCCCTATGGCTTAAACAGAACACTCTTGGAGTCCAGCTTCTCGTGAAATATCTTTATAAAGTGCATTTGTCCCGATAGGTCAATTCTAATGAACAAAGCCGAATTATCAGTGATTCAACCAAACCAGGGCTTTGTTTGGGAGTGGGAAGTTGTCATCAGTTTAAACAGAGATTTTCAGAATTCTGTTAAAAGGTACAGGAAATAACATAAGGAATGGATTGGTTTGGGAGACCAATTTGAGCTTTTCGTTTTGTGTCTCAAAAGCAGGGCATCATTTTTTTTAAACTGAATTAACTGGGTGTTCAAAAGCCTTCATGAGATTTGGCACTCAGTGTAATCTGATCAGGTCTCTGCCCCGTGCACAAAGCTAATTACATGGTTGTCCTATCAGCCTGCAAACTTCATGTACTTTGGACATAAAATCTAAAGAAGAATTTAACTCAATATCTATGTGCCTGCATATTTAATAAACTTCCACTTGGCACAGACTCGCTGTGTACTAGACACACCATTAAGCACCATTTGGGAGGACACAAGGACAAAGAGGACCCCGGCCTTCGTGACACATTCTTTTAACGTGTTAAACACCTTTAAGAAAGTATCCGGGACTTCGCTGGTGGCGCAGTGGTTAAGAATCTGCCTGCCAAGGCAGGGGACACGGGTTCCAGCCCTGGTCTGGCAAGATCCCACATGCCGCGGAGCAACTAAGCCCATGCACCACAACTACTGAGCCTGTGCTCTAGAGCCCACGAGCCACAACTACTGAAGCCAGCGCACCTAGAGCCCATGCTCCGCTACAAGAGAAGCCACCGCAACAAGAAGCCCGCACACCACAACGAGGAGTAGCCCCCGCTCGCCGCAACTAGAGAAAGCCCGCGCGCAGCAACGAAGACCCAACGCAGCCATAAATGAATAAATAAATAAATAATAAAATAAAAAGATATAATGAAATAAAATTTAAAAAAAAAGAAAGAAAGAAAAAAAAAGGAAGTATCCGGTGACCACCTTACTCTTCCTTGAAAATTTCCACTTTGAAATCTGAACGCCTTAATTTGGATCTGCCCACCTGAAGACAACAGATATTCACTTGAGAGTCCACCCGGCTCTATTTGCCCGGCGTTTTACACTCACCTCTTCCAGAAGCCTTTGTTTGAGCTCTCGTTCCGTCTCCAGCTTCTGTTGTAAACTTCGGGCATTCATTTCAAGCATGGCGTGTTTCTTCTCCAGGTCATTGAGCTGGACATTTGGAAAAAATTGGCCGTGACACCACATTTAGTAATGTCAGACGCTAACAACTTCTGCAAATATCCACAAACCTTCTCAGGTAAAGAATAATCAAGTTCTAAAGGTCGGAACATAAATACTGGTTTTTTTAAAAGTATATCACAAATGTCCCTGTCATAGATAAGCCTTATGTGCGTTATTCTGTGGGGAGAGAATATTATTTCTAAGGGATGGGTCATATGTAGGAGGATGACTTCTCAAGAATTTGTTTATCTGACATGCTTCGGCTGAATTAAATCATCACATTCTGAATGCTTACTACTCGCATAGGATAATATCAGGAGCTTTGGATGAAAGGACAGACAAGCTCTCTCCAGGATCTTACATCAGGTCACAAAGGCAGAGGGTGGCACCATAACCAGACACGTATACAAACAGTGACTGCTTTGGCAGGTGACGATTTCGATAAGAGGTACGGAGAAGAGAAATTCATCCTGAGAGACTAGTCGTCAAGAGAAGATGGGGTCAGAATGTCTAGAGTCTTAAAGGATGGGTAGGACTTTGCTATAGAATACTTTAAGAACAGTCAGGTAAAAAAAAATATCCTTCAAGCTAAACACAAAAGCGTTCATTTATCTCTAAATAATACATTTACTTTCCTCATGGTCAAATAATGTATTTACTTTCCTTATGGTTAAAAAAAATAGTAAGTCAATACCAGGAGGGTTCCTGAGTAACAAGCTCTAGCCTTAAATCTGATCATATTATTTCTATGAAATTCTGCTAAGAAAATAATCACGGATGTCCATAAAGGTTTATGTTCATCACAGTGTTATTTATGATGGCAAAAACAAAAAAAAATGGAAGAAACTCAAATTTTCAACACAAGTGGAATCATTAAAATAGGTGCCTCGGGCTTCCCTGGTGGCACAGTGGTTGGGAGTCCGCCTGCCGATGCAGGGGACACGGGTTCGTGCCCCAGTCCAGGAAAATCCCACATGCCGCGGAGCAGCTAGGCCCGTGAGCCATGGCCGCTGAGCCTGCGCGTCCGGAGCCTGTGCTCCACAGCGGGAGAGGCCGCAACAGTGAGAGGCCCGCGTACTGCCAAAAAAAAATAAAAATAAAAAATAGGTGCCTCTGTGTAATTGATGTTTCTAGAACTACATGTTCAAAAAAGATTCACTAATTCAGGAAAAGACCCTAGTTATGTGATGTTTAAAAAAATATGTAAAGCTGTTTATATTGTAAGAACCTAAATTTATAAATAAATATTTATATGTATATACAAATTCGGTGATGACAGCTTACCAGTCATTTTTTTCTTGACTTTTCTGTGGTTTCTATATCTTCCACAATGACCCCAAATAATCACTTTTATAATCATGAAATTACAAAGTTACACAAAATTCAGAGGTTGGATTTCTACTTTATATTATGTGTGTGTGCGCGAAAGAGCGTGTATGTATGAGGCTATGCATATACATGAAATTCCTCGGACCTTTTGTTATCTATAATATTGAAGCACCTATTCGAAATCTCTTTTAAGATTAGATAAAAATCTCCAAACACTGGTATGTCACTTTGTAAATACAGAATACAGAGTGCTAGGTGGACAGAACACGTGTATTTCCAACGTGAAATACTGAGAACCTGCACCATCCTCAGATCCTACCGTGTCCCTGGACTTAGAACCCAGAGAGGCTGAGGCTTCCTGTCATTGCAGCAATGGGATGAGCATGAGTCCTCAACACTCCCCGCTCCCCAAGGATGTTCGACATTAGACCCATGAAGGCGTCTAGAAATCAAATGCCAGAAAGCAAGAGTGTTGTGCACCCAGATCAAAATCTCGACCTCAGGGGCCCTGACAGGCAGATGTGAGGAAGTCACTGACCGACTCTGACACCCTAATACCTGCCCCCCTCACCCACGCTACTGGCAACAGAGGGCGGCCCACGGGGAAGCATAATCGCGCGACTCTGTTTATGAAACATGCTGATCGTTGATCGCATGTGACTGTGTGTCAAGCATACCTGCTAAAAGGAGGTGCACACGTGTATCTAAAGGGCAGGAGGGACAGGGGCTGACCTTGTCGGAGAGACTCTCGGCCTTCAGCTTCTGTTCCTTGAGAGCCTGCTGCAGGGCCAGAATCTCAGCCTTGTGCTCCTTCACTGCTAGCTCGACCACCTGGCGCGACTCGGTGATCCGCTGATCGGCCCTCGCCCTGCGGGGAAACATGGGCACGTTCAGAGGCCCCACCATCGCCGCCCTGCAGGAAGGGAGCTGGTCCAGCTCGGACCCTGCTAAGCAACCAAACAGACTGTGGGCTGGCGAGATGCCCAACCCGACCCCTTGTTCTGAATTATGTCTTGTTTTCTGACCACGTTCAGAGTGAAGATGTGACCCACTTTAGGCCCTGGGTAAAAATACTCTTCACAGGTAAAGTTCCTGTGAATATATATGCACTTGGAAAGGCTGAAGGCGATAAGGCATCTTTCCAAATGCAACTGGGTTGGAGAAGACGTCACAAGACTGTCACACCCTCCTACGGGAGCAGGAAGGGAATGAGGGCCTGCTGAAGGAACACAGGGTGCAGAGGGCCACGCGAAGCCCCATGTGAGCAAACACTTCCTCTCCTTAAAGTACATGCAAGAGGTGAAGTGTTCTGGGTGCTCCTCAAGAAACTGAAACTTGAACCTGACGGATGTATCAATATCTGTAAATAAGGTGAAAGAATAGAAAAACTGGAAGCAAACTAGAAAAATCACTGCCCCTCCCCCCTTTAGGTCTTATGCTTTGCCGCTTCCACACCTGGGCTTGTACAGGCTCCTCCACTGGCAGCTCTCCTTCCCCACCCGACAAATCCAAATCTTACTCAGACTTCAAGGGTAAACTCAAAGACCACGTCCACCATAGAACCTTTCCCAGTTTCCCTCTCAGAAGCAACCTCTCCTTGTTGTCCCCTAAGCATAAAGGTATTTCTCGCCTGGCACAGCCCACTCTCTATTTTAGGCGTAGTTTACCTCCTCCAGTAGACTCTTAGCCTCTTGAAGACAAGAATTAAGAATTGTATTTTACTCATCTCAGGTCCCACACAATACCAAAATAGAGGGAGGAAAGAAACGGGGGTGGGTAGCCAAGACCTTTCACAATTTCCCCTGAAAGTATACATGAAATGTCTTCCCAAGCACAGCCCATGATTACACCTTCCACGTGTGATTGTGAATTTCTTGATGCTATGGTCAGATTCCGTCCCCAAAACTGTCTCTGAAGGATTCTAGAAACAGCTGGCATAAGAGCTGGACTTGCAGGTGGGAGGGAGGGTGTCTGTGTGAGGGCAGCCAGAATGTATGGTGAGGACGGGGGAGCCCAAGAGTTTGGAGGGAAACAGCAACAGAAGGTTGCTGGTCTTAAACCAGTAGTCCCCTTACATCAGCAAGTACCCTGAATGGGAAGATGTCTAAAAGGGGAAGATTTTTACCAGGTTCTCTTGAAACTTATAGGTCCTCTTTGCTTCCAGTCTTTTCTAGTTTGATTTAGCACAGATTATACATCCAAGACAGTGATGAGTCTACTTTATGATCAAGCAAATGTGCGAAATACTAAAATGAATCTGATAGAGTCCTAATAAATGATAAATATTTCCAGGTATAGTTTATCTTGTTTACAGAGTTCAGAGTGGACTTCCCTGGTGACGCAGTGGTTGGGAATCTGCCTGCCAATGCAGGGGACACGGGTTGAAGCCCTGGTCCGGGAAGATCCCACATGTCACGGAGCAACTAAGCCCGTGCGCCACAACTACTGAGCCTGCGCTCTAGAGCCCAAGAGCCACGACTACTGAAGCCCGCGCGCCCTAGAGCCTGTGCGCCACAACTACTGAGCCCATGCACTGCAACTACTGAAGCTCGCACGCCGCAACTACTGAAGCCCACGCGCCTAGAGCCCGTGCTCCGCAACAAGAGAAGCCACCGCAATGAGAAGCCCGTGCACCACAACGAAGAGCAGCCCCCACTCGCCGCAACTAGAGAAAGCCCGCGTGCAGCAATGAAGACACAACACAGCCAAAAAAAAGGAGTTGAGAGTACTGCAGGAAGGCAAGTTTCAGAGGAAGGTGATATTAGCGAGGTTATGGGGGAAGGGATAGGATTCAGCTGGGCAGACATGAAGCCACGGGGCGAATACCAGCCCGTAGGTGTCTCTGCACAAACTAAGAAAGGCACGTGTTCTTTAAGACTGTTTACTCCCATCTGTTGGTAAACTGTCATAATATACTGATTTTGTTAGTGCAAAAACTGCTGCTGTGAGCTGTTAAACTGTCATAATAAATCTTCATATCTATGACGTCTTCAGTGCAAACAGCATCCCCAGCAGCATGCAGTACACAACCCTCACACCTGTGACCCCGGCAGGAAGGGAATTCTATGCTGGGAGGACTGTGGGAACACAGAGAAAAGATACTACCTGAAATTATTTCCTACCAAGAAATGGAAAAAAAAAACTTCTTATAGAGCAGTTGTTCTCAAACTGGGGGTGATTTTGCCCCCCAGGGGACACTGGGCAATGTGTGGAGATGTGTGGGGTTGTCACAACAGGAGGAAGGAGCCACTACTCGGGTTTAGTGGGGCAAGCCCAGGGATGCAGCTCGGCATCCTACAGCGCACAGAAGAGTGCCCGCAACAAAGGATCATCCGGCCCGAACTGTCAATAACGCCAAGGTTGGTGTAGAAGGCAGACTTGCGTCACAAATGACCAGGATCGAAAGAGTGATGGTCTTGCTACATGGTCACAATGATTAGAAACCCGAGAAAAGAGTTTCTACAAAGAAAGCACTGAGATATTCTCCCTGCTGACTCCCAGGGCCCTGCATGGGGTAAGTGGTCACCATCTACTGCCAAATGGCACTGTCTGTATTTACAATGAGGATGACAGACCCATTCTGGTTTGCACAAGAGTCTCCCAGTTTTAACACTGAAAGTCTTACGTCCCAGGACACTGCTCAGTGCTGGCCAAGCTGGGACAATTGGTTACCCTGCTGGTAGCTCTGAGCTGGATCCTGCTGCTGTCACCTGCCATTGGCTTTCTACCAACAGGAAGTCCCACCTGCTCTGCTTCTCAGTGTCCAGCATCCTCTGTAATTCTCGAACCCGACACTCAAACTGGGACTTCTCGTCACCAAGGACGCTCCTCCAGGCCTCCCACTGCCGCTCTTTTTCCAGCAGCTCGTCGTTCAGGGCTTCCAGGTCCATGACCTGCTCCTCCAGCATTGTGCAGGTAGTCTTCAGAGCCTCCATCGTCTGCAAATCAGTATCACTGAGTTGTGCTTTGTGTCAAATGAGGATTTCCCAGATGTTACTTTTGTCAGATCAGTTTCAGAAAAGCAGGAGTTTCTAACTATGGTCTGAAAGACACTATCTTTTTCTCCTACAGAATGAGGGGACCAGACAAGAATGGATGAAGGGCCATTTCTGCCGTCATCTTATAGAAAGAACCAGGAGGAAGACCAGGGAAAAGAGACCACACTTAACAATAAAGTGGCTCGGGAATTCCCTGGCGGTCCAGTGGTTAGGACTCTGAGCTCTCACTGCTAAGGGCCAGGGTTCAATCCCTGGTAGGGGAAATAAGATCTCATAGGCCATGTGACACAGCCAAAAAAAAATTTTTTTAAAATAAATACGTAAAAATAAAGTGGCTCACAGAAGCATTCTATTCTATTTTTAATGGTTTTAAATCAAAATCAAAAACAACCACACAAAGGACTTCCCTGGCAGTCCAGTGGTTAAGACTGTGCACTTCCACTGCAGGGGGCACGGGTTCCATGGGGATGGTGGGGAACTAAGATCTTGCATGCTGTGCGGAGCGGCCAAAAAACAAACAAAAAAACCAAACCAACTAGACACTTCTAAAAGCCATTTTTAAAACCCACAAGCCTTCAAAACACAGACATGGGCTTCCCTGGTGGCACAGTGGTTGAGAATCCACCTGCCGATGCAGGGGGCACGGGTTCGTGCCCTGGTCCGTGAGGATCCCACATGCCGTGAAGCGGCTGGGCCTGTGAGCCGTGGCCGCTGAGCCTGCGCGTCTGGAGCCTGTGCCCCACAACGGGAGAGGCCACAGCAGTGAGAGGCCCGCGTACAGCAAAAAAAAAAAAAACAAACACAGACATGATTATAAAAAAGAGCCTTTTTACTGGACAGGCTCAGTCTGAGAACCCTTGGGAGAGATGCAACTGGCACCTCCTCTAAAATCTAAAGGGGTTCCAAGTTTCCTGGGGAAGTCTCTGACATTGTTTACAATCCTTACTTGCTTCTGGCTGGTGAGCTGCATCTCCCTCTCCGTGATCTCGCGGCGGAGATGGTCTACTTCACTTCGCAGCTGTACGATCTCATCACTGGCGCCAGAGGCCTCATCAAGTTGTTTGGACAAGTAGAAATTTTGGTTGTTGAGCTCAGCATTGTCCTCCGTCAGCTGGTTTAGCTGCTCCTCCAGGTCTGTGATTACCTAAGAGGAAAGGAATCCGGTTACGCAGACAAGCAAGTTGATCTGAAATGAGAAATTGCTTCCAGAGCCATCAGCACTTGAACCTACATGATAATGACGATCAGTGTGCAGCTCACGTTTGCCCATCCAACCCCTGTGAGCCAAACTCAATCTCCCACACCCGCCCCCTTAGCGCCCAAACACACATATGCTGTGGGAGAACAAGAAATGTCTCGGATTCTTCTCTGACTCAGGATTCATCGGGAAAATATGGTAAAAACAAATCAATCAAAAGTGCCTGCCATATGGAAGGGGCAACTTTAAATGAGATCAAGTTCATGGACGATAATAGAATGTGGAAAATGCAAACTGAGGAAAGAGGAATAGTAGAGAGACTGGTATCACAATCTGCTAATTAAGCTAAAACGCCCAGGACACCATCTACAGGACATTATCCTGGGAAACAGTCTTAGAAAGCAAAAGAAAGTTCTTATCATGGAAGACTGAGTGAAGGACACTAAGAGTTAGTTTAATAATATTTTAGGTAATAAATTTAAGTTCATGCAACAAAAGGAAAAAAAAATTAAGGGACTCTCAGAATAATCCTGAAAAATAATACTGTATGACAGCATCACTTTAAATGGTTCTTATTATGCAGCTGGCTATCAGAAAGTGGGAAGGCATGTATATGAAATTGTCATTTTACTGAGAGAGATTTAATCTGGTTTTACTAAATGATTTCCCTGCTCAATGGCAGAATGATTTCAATTTCAGCGCATTTAGCTTTCCTGTTCTCTTTGCTGAGGTTTAGTACCAGCACTTGCAAAGGGCTTTTATATATAATACTTTAGAAGTTTAAGGGCAATTTTCTAATAATAGTTGGAATGAGGCGCACTGGCGGTAAATTAAATTTTACATAACTAAAAGGAGTAAATTAAAAGGAAATGCCTCTGAGTCTATGGTTAATTGTTTCCCATTTTCAAACCCAGAGTAGACTTAGTTTCTGAAATGTTGCCACTGTTTCCATGACTAACTCCCTATTTTAACCTACTTTGACTATCAATTAAAAAAAAATCTTCCCAGGCACATAGAATTAAAGAACGTCAATTAAGTAGATCTGTTCAATGTGGCCACAGCTTTTCATTTTGTTAACTGTGCTGATGAGCTTTTAATGCAGTAAGTGGTCTAG
This sequence comes from Tursiops truncatus, assembly GCF_011762595.2. Classification (NCBI taxonomy): domain Eukaryota; kingdom Metazoa; phylum Chordata; class Mammalia; order Artiodactyla; family Delphinidae; genus Tursiops; species Tursiops truncatus. The sequence continues at coordinate 9,781,465 of NC_047046.1, read as the reverse complement.
TAATTTGTATTTTAATATCAAAAGCCATGTTAATTCCTACGGTTTGTGTAACGCTATCAGCTACAAGAGGGGGAATAAAGGTTATCTGGTCAGGTTCTTGGCTAAACCTCCTTCATCAGGGTTAAAAAAAAAAAAAAAAAAAAAAAAGGAAAAAAACTGCAAGTCTGTCACTCCTAGCAGGCACTTCTGCCTCACAGGGAACCCTGTATCACCCTTTGTGTGACGTGGTTAAATCTCCCGAAAGCAGAAACAATGAGTAAACAATGCAGTAAACCCATTCCTTAAGATGGTTTTCCTCCTAGACTGCAAATGTCTCCACTGTGCTTCCTTCTACCTCTGCCCCCAAAGGAAAACAACAAGACTGATGCGGCAAACTGGCCTGGAAGCTGCGCTATAAAATGGATTCTGGAAGCCCCAGATAAGCCACCTTGAACTTGGCTGGGTTGGTTTCTCCACCTGACACGGAGGTAAATACTATATTGACTACCTCCTCTGTTGCTCTGGTTTTAATGTTTTGGCTTTTTCTTGCGTGCTATTCTACTTTAACGCATCATGTGAAATACATGGGATAAAAATTAGTGACCAAGATGTTGAGGCACCAGTGGTGCCCCATGGGGAGCAAACAGACTACAGAAAATCTACCCACATAAGAATATATATGCTGCCAAAATAATTTACTTGTCATTCAAAGACATATTTAAGCCTTTGGGTACCTACTCCCTTTCTTTGACTCATGAAAAAAAAATGCAATTTATAATAAGCCCATTTCTGTCACTTCTTCTCCTCCTCCCCAAATTAGATTATAAAGTGCTAAAGAAGAAACACTCGAAAAAAGTCAAGGAGGTGCCAAGATTACTACTCTCATTTCGACTGGCCACTGGAGTAGGAAGAGTCCTTCTATCTCCTGTCGTCACCCTGTTTTCAAGGGGTCTCTGACTTCTGTTCACACTTGTGGTGACTGGCTCTGTATTCTGTCATCATCTCTATGTTGCCTGTTTGACAAGAGGAGGATGAGGTGCTTGCACGAAAGCAGTCGAGGCCTCGTGAAAGCATGTTAGCGCATTCGGACGTTTCGTATGTCCTTCCTGCCCAAAAGCCGTAACACGTTGAGCTTGTGGCTCTGTGGGAGTTGCCAGAGTGTTAGACACACACAGATATTGGGCGGACCTGAGTAAATTAATGATCTCCATGGTTTAAAAAAAAAAAAAGAATAATGGGCTATCTGTGATTTTGAACCAGGTTATAAGCAAAGAGAATTCTTAGGTCTACTTTGTGGGTATATTCCCTCCACACCGAGGGCAAATGATCTGTTTCCTGTATTATGAGTCTCTTAAGCTTTCAACCCCAAGGATAGAAGGCAGGAAAGATAAACTGCAAGGCTGATTCCATCTTAGTGGTAAAAAAAAGATGAGGGAGATAGCTTCATAATGCAAGGGCCAGCAGAGCTTTCTTCTATGCTGTTTTTACAGATAAGAGATCTTGGTACAATTCTAACAGAAAACAGGGATATAAAAAAATTATCTACTCTCAGTGTCCAAAAAAAACTTTTTTTAAAGATCTCTATCAGTTGCTTTTTAAGCACACCTCGTGGTTCTGAGATACATGTGTTACCTCTCACACCTGACTGGGCAACCAGCAGAGGGAACGTTACCTGGTAAATGTCCAGGTAAATGTCGGGGGTGAAGACACCAGCCAGACAATGAGTATCGGGCTGAAAAGACACAGGGCTGACATCCTATTTTAATGCCTCATTCCTTCTTGAAGGCAGCTATTTGCATATTATTTATTTTTAATCTTATGGCTGACAGATTGATTCATAATTAAAACCGTGTCATATGCTGGCCCACCAACTCCTCTCCAAAACAGACTTAGGTAGGGTTTTAGGTGCCAGATTGAATCAAGTCCTTTTTTTAAATCTCTTCAAAATAGAGAAATGGCCTGAGCTCGAAAATCTTACTGCTCATGAGCTTATTAAAAAAAGCTGCTAACTGGGAGCTCCAATTGATTGAGCTATTATAGGAGTTCCCACCGGCAACAAAGATGACATTTGCCAGCGGCGACAATCCTGGACAGCACCAACGAGAAAGGAACATCTATCGCGCTCTCCTAAAGTGTCTATAAAGCAGCCTTTGAACTTGCGAGAGTATAACTGCGATCTACCATTGCTGCCGAGTGTTGTTCTAAAGTGGTGGTTTTCAAACTTTTTTAAGGAGCAGGACCGTTTTCTACACAAGATTCTGTGGTAAATCCAATATAATAAAATGATAATAGCAACCAACACTGATTAGTGCATTCTGTGGGCCAGGCCCTGTACAAACACCAATGCACCATCTAATTCTTACAGGAACCCCAGGTATTATTACCAAGTTTCGGATTCTATGACTCAGTGTTTCCTAGGTTTTACTGTTTCCGAAATCTGAATGTATATTGCAGCTAAGCAGCTGTCTCTCTTCCCTCACCCAGCCCCGCAAAGAGCAGTAATTAAATGAATTATGCATCTTACAATCGATGGTGTATTGGAATTGAGGACATACAATGTCATCTCATTTCATGGACAAAGAAATGGAGCCTCAGGAGTGTAACATCACATAGGTTACCAAGAGACCAATTTAGAATCTGAACCAGTCTACCTGACTCCAGAGCGTGTGTTTTGGACCCCCAAGCTACCCAGCTGCCGTAGCTGAAATGTGGGTGGGGATCACTTTCTTGGGATCCCCCTCCCACTGGGAGAGGCCCCCAAAGGCTTCTTCACAGAATGCCAGGGGTAAGTAAAGGAAGGATTAGAAGTCACTGTGCCAGAAAAAGCAAATTGGAGGGATAAAGAGAGTACAAAAGTTACATAAGAAAGTAACCAAATTTGTTCTACATATTGGTATATTCCATTAAAACTACACTTGCAATTTTAAAAATGGGGGGGGAGGGAGGATTACAAAGGCACACAAGGAAACTCTTGAGGGTGATGACTATGTTTGTTATTTTGATTGTTTTGCTGGTTTCACAAATATACACACATTTCAAAACTCATCAGGTTATTGTACTCTGATTATTCCTTAAGCTGTAAAAAAAAAAAAAAAAAAAAAAATGTTTAAAAAAAAAAAGATGAAAAAAGGAGAAAAGAAAACTCCAGATGAATGGAACAGGATTACTGACGTACACATTTAAAATGCATCCAAGTTTATTTTAGGAAAAAATAGTAATGTTAAAAAAAAAGTCACAGTCCTCAAATGATCTATATTTTATTCAGTGATCATTTATGAGCATGTATGTAATATAAGCACATAACTCTTGTGTAAAATAAGAAACCAAGATAATAAGAAACTAAAACAGTAAGGCAAAAGAGTAGAGGAACAGAATGCATCAATTCCTCAAGGAAGGGAAGAAATCAACAGATAATGTTAAGGCAAGCCCACCCTAGATCCAGCCACTGGCAACAGGAAATAGACCTAAACTCCATCTGCCAGGTACCTACTAGAGTGAAACAGAGGCACGTCCCATGACCTAGCTATTCCACTCTTGGGTATATGCTCATCAGAAACAAGGCCTTATAGCCGTCAAAGGACCTGTACAAGAATGTTCCTAATAGCTTTATTCCTACCAGAAACAACCCAAACATCCATCAACAGGCGAATGGATAAACGAACTTCAGTTCTATACGCACACTGGAAACACGACACCGTAATTAAAATATAACAAAATCTCGATGGATGCAACAACATGGATGAACCTCAGAGACAATTTAAGGAACAAAAAAAGCTAAACCCAAAAGACCACATCTTCTATGATTCCATTTATATGAAGTTCAAGAACAGGAAAAACTAAGGTGTGGTATCAGAGGTCAGAATACTGGTTACCCTTAGGGCAAAGGACGCTGATGGGAAGAGGAGAGGAGGGAACCTTCTGGGAGCTGAAAAGTTATGTATCTTGATCTTTGTTGTGGTTACACAAGTTGTCTATACACATACAAATCTATCCAGCTATATGCTTAATATTAGTTGCACTTCATGTACTTTGTTGTGTGCATTTTATATCTAAATGAAGCGGGGGGGAAAGAGGGGGGGAGCATATACCAGGACTTAATGCCCCATTTATAGTAGGTAAGGAGGAAAGAAGGAGTTCATTACAAGAAAAGAAAATATGCCTATAGGAGGTGGAGGGGTGTTTCTGGAAATTTACAGATGCAAACAATACAAATGGAGACAAGCTGACTGAGAACTGCCTAAGGAGGTAACAGAGCAATGAAAGGACCAAAGAAAGGAGGTAGAACCATGAATAAGGACAACATCCCTCCCTTCTGAAAGGGGCCTATTTTAATCCCTCTCTCTGATCAAAAATAGACTCTGAGTTTCCACTGATCCTACCCTATTACATAACCTATGAATGATGCTTATCTGCTCCTGGAATTGACTTCTCTCAATAGAAATAACGACTCCCGAGTCCTAGATTCTGAATTTGCATGTTAGGAAGCCAGATTTTGCCTGTTAGGAAGTTAACACTTGTAGATTCCCCAGTAGAAGAACTTGTTGGTCTTCCCTCTCTGTAGAGGCAGTAGGGTGGAGAAGCCTGACATGTCTAACTGCCCCTTACCATCTGGGGCCAGTCTCAGACAGAACCTTCTAGATTGGAGAAGGAAGGGGAGCTCCAATGGGACTTTTGTTGCAGCTACTGAGATCTATTAGTGGTTCTGCAGTGAGAATTATTTTGACCATTCCAACAAGCCTTCCCCAAACACGAAGAATGGTTTAATTTTTTTTAAACTGGCAGGAACACAAGACACTGAAGTTATCTGAGGCTCAGAAACTTCCAAATCAGTTTGACCACATTAACTGCTTCAATTTGAAAGTTTATATCAAAAATCAGTCACTGATATTAGAATGAGATGTCCCCCTTTCCTTCTCAGTTTTAGTTTCATGTTATTTTCATCATCTTTGGTTAATACTCACAGTACAGCTGTTACGAAGGGCATCAAATTTGCGCTGGATTTCATCTCTATGTGCCTAAAAGGTAAGAAGTTGATTATAAATTTTTCATAGGGTGGAATACAATTCTACATGCTATGGGTCAAATAAAGAAAATCACAATTTGTCTAAAAAAGCCAAGAACGCTGTTGCAGCTGCCCCAGCACCTTTTTTTCAAAGAATTAATCAAGTCATACCCAACAGGAGAAGCAAAGTTACAGGAATACACAATGCCTATTAATAACATTAACTATTTAGACCACACATCACACCCTGTACAAATATATATTTAACATTCAGATTAAAACTAGGCACTAGTGGAAGAAAGGAAAAAAACATAGGATGAAGTTTTACTCTCTTTTATTTGTCTTCCTCCCCATTCTTTTTTTTTTTTTTTTTTTTGCGGTACGCGGGCCTCTCACTGTTGTGGCCTCTCCCGTTGCGGAGCACAGGCTCCGGACGCGCAGGCTCAGTGGCCATGGCTCACAGGCCCAGCCGCTCCATGGCATGTGGGATCTTCCCGGACCGGGGCACAAACCCATGTCCCCTGCATCGGCAGGCGGACTCTCAACCACTGCGCCACCAGGGAAGCCCTTCCTCCCCATTCTTAATCTTTTCCTCTTCCCTCCAATTGGCTGCCCACCACTGCCCCACCCCCGCCCCCAAGGCTTCTCCCAAGAAAGACACAAACACACATATACAGGACAATAGCCAGGACAAAGTAGGGACTTTTGAAAAATTAAATCCAAAGCTGCTGAGATTCAGAAACCCTACGTAGACCCTGAAGTAAATATAAAGATTTTCACCTACGCAGAGGCGCTCTAAACCAGTAGCATTCATTCAGCTGACAAGAATATTTTGAGTACATACTACATGGCAGACACTATGGCAAGATACAGCATATCTGGCCTCACCTTCATTCTGGTGCGGACAGGTAGAAAATAAACAAGGGCAGGATTACAAACAGTGACAAGTGTTATGAAGGAACAGTGACAAGTGTTATGAAGGGCCTAGGGAAAAAGAATAAGGGGGGAGAAAAAGAACTCACTTAGATGGGGCAGTCAAGGAGGGCTTCTCTGAAGAGCTGACATTTAAACTGAAACCTGCAGGGTGATGAGGAGCCAGCCATGCAAAGAACAGAAAAGAGCAGAGGGAACAGCATCTGCAAAAACCCTGAGGCAAGAAAGGGTTTGGTGCATTTGGGGAACAAAAAAGGACCTGAGTGGCTAGAGCAGTTTTTTACACTTCAAGCTGTGACTCAAGAGTGAAGATGTCAAGTCAAATTTTTTTGGTTTGTTTTATCCAATGAAATGGAATAAACAGGATACATTAGAAAACATCAGAATGTACCTTGGAGAGTAAAGGTAAGCACCATTGTTGGAAACTTGTTTCAGATACCATAAGTCATCAAGTTTAAGTTGCTATCAATTGTAAGATTTACCACAATTTTATGTAACATTAAGAAAAAGAAGTACTGCCAATGAAACTATGACATGTTTATGTCCTTATGACTACAGAATCATATACAGGCTATAAGATGCATCCTGATTATCCACCTTAAAACTCATTGAAACTCAGTATATAGGATCCCTTGTATGAGACTGCAAGGTAAGATGTATTCTTCTGTGGACTGTGGCCAAAGAACAAAAGAGGGAAAATGTGGCCCAAGCTGATGGTAGAGAGGCAGGCCCAGACCAAGAATCTTTTTTTTTTTTTTTTGTGGTACGCGGGCCTCTCACTGTTGTGGCCTCTCCCGTTGCGGAGCACAGGCTCTGGACACTCAGGCTCAGCAGCCATGGCTCACGGGCCCAGACACTCTGCGGCATGTGGGATCTTCCCGGACCGGTGCACGAACCCGTGTCCCCTGCATCGGCAGGTGGACTCTCAACCACTGCGCCACCAGGGAAGCCCAGACCAAGGATCTTGAAGGCCAAGAAAAGAGTTTGGATTTCATTCAAAATGCAATTAATTGGAGGCCAACAGAGGTTTTAAAATGCAGAGTGACATGGCCTGGTTGTCGTTTTGTGGATGCTGCAGGAAGAACAGAGCAAAACAGGACAAATGTAGAAGGAAGTTCAAAAACTACTGAGGAGGTCGCTGCTGTCATTAAAGGAAGAGAGGATGGTGGCTTGGAGCTGGACGTGACAGAAGATGCAGAGAAGTGGATGGAGGTGAGATCTCTTTTGGAAGCACAGGTAATAAGACTTGTTGATGGACATGGGGGCCAAGGGTTCCTTAACGGACTTTTGATTTGGAAGACAAGGTAGATTACGGCACCATTTGCTTAGCTATGAAAGCCCAAAGAAGAATCCAGTTTGAGGCCAAGGAAAATGTGGTCCTTCGCTTTAAAAAAAAATAAAAAATAATCATCTCTATCGGAGATTAATAAGTAATAAATGCTGGAGAGGGTGTGGAAAAAAGGGAACCCTCCTACACTGTTGGTGGGAATGTAAATTGATGCAGCCACTATGGAGAACAGTATGGAGGTTCCTTAAAAAAATAAAAATAGAGCTACCATATGATCTAGCAATCCCACTCCTGGGCATATATCCAGAGAAAACTCTTAATTCAAAAAGATATATGCACCCCAGTGTTCATAGCAGCACTATGTACAATAGCCAAGACATGGAAACAGCCTAAATGTCCATCAGCAGATGAATGGATAAAGAAGATGTGGTCTATACACAATGAATACTACTCAGGCATAAAAGAAGAATGAAATAATGCCTTTTGCAGCCACATTGGATGGACCTAGAGATTATCATACTAAGTGAAGTAAGTCAGACAGGGAAAGACAAATATCATATGATATCACTTATATGTGGAATCTAAAGTATGATACAAATGAACTTATTTAGAAAACAGAAACAGACTCACAGACATAGAAAACAAACTTATGGTTACCAAAGGGGAAAGGGCAGGGATAAATTAGGAGTTTGGGATTAGCAGATATAAACTACTACATACAAAATAGATAAACAACAAGGTCCTACTGTATAGCACAGGGGACTATATTCAATATCTTCTAATAAATCAAAATGGAAAAGAATATTTAAAAAAATGTAGCTGAATCAATTTGCTGTACACCAGAAACACAATATTGTAAATCAACTATACTTCAATTTTTTTAAAAAAAGAAAAAGGTCTACAAGAGAAGTAAGTCAAAAAATTCAGCACCTAGCCTGTCAATGCAGGGGACACGGGTTTAAGCCCTGGTCCGGGAAGATCCCACATGCCGCAGAGCAGCTAAGCCTGTGTGCCACAACTACTGAGACTGCGCTCTAGAGCCCACGAGCCACAACTACTGAGCCCGAGTGCCACAACTGCTGAAGCTGCGTGCCTAGAGCTCATGCTCTGCAACAAGAAGCCATGCAGTGAGAAGCCCGTGCACCGCAACGAGGAGTAGCCCCCACTCGCCACAACTAGAGAAAGTCCATGTGCAGCAATGAAGACCCAACGCTGCCAAAAATAAATACATACATACATAAATAAATAAATTTAAAAGAAAAATTCAGCACCTAATTTAGCTGTGATGTATTCTCTAAATATGTCTATTTTGCCATAGATTTATATTTTAAGTTTATAACAGCAGATTAGCCACCGCAGAAAAAAAGATTAGTGAACTTGAAGACATAGCAACAGAAACTATCCAAGATGAAATACACAAAGAAAAAAAAAAGACGTAAAAAATGAACACAGCATCAATGAGCTGTGAGACAACTCCAAGGAGCCTGATTTACATGTAATCAAAGTCCCTGAAGGAGTGTAGGGGTGAGACAAAAAAAAAATTTGAAGAAATAATGGCCACAAATTTTCCAAAGTCAATGAAAAAATAAATCCATAGATGCAAAAAGTTAAATGAGCCCTAAGCACAGGAAACATGAAGGAAATTAAGCTAAATCACATCATAATCAAACTGCTTAAAACCAGTAACACAGAGAGAAAAAGCTTGGGCTTCCCTGGTGGCGCAGTGGTTGAGAGTCCACCTGCAGATGCAGAGGATATGGGTTCATGCCCTGGTCCGGGAAGATCCCACATGCCGCGGAGCGGCTGGGCCCGTGAGCCATGGCCGCTGGGCCTGCGCGTCCGGAGCCTGTGCTCCGCAATGGGAGAGGCCACAACAGTGAGAGGCCCGCATACCAGAAAAAAAAAAAAAGAAAAAAGAAAAAGCTTAAAACCAGCTAGAGAAAAAAGACAAGTTACTTATAGAGAAACAAAGAGAAGAAAGATTTCTCCCAGTGAGGTTGGAGGGGTTTTGGAGGGGAGTAAGCTAGAAGACAGTGGAACAACATCTTTAAAGTACTGAAAGGAAAACAAAAACAAAAATCTGTCAACCTAGAATTCTATACCCAGCAAAAATGTCTTTCAAAAATGAAGGCGAAATAAAGACCTTTCCAGACACACAAAAGCTGAAAGAATTTGCCACCCACACACCTGTACTATAAGAAATGTTAAAGGAAGTCTTTCAGGCAGAAGATGACAACCAGAGACTTAAATCTACACAAAAGAATGAAGAGGACTGGAAAAATGTAAAACAAAACAAAAATCAGTAATTGCACAGACGGACTTACAGATTCATAAATTAAGAGTTATCACTTAGAATCAACTCAAATAATTAGCCCCTATTTTCATGAACTAATTTAATAGATTATGATTTTTTCCCCAAAACTGTGTTTTGCCTAATAATGATATGAGAGATTTATTAATTTAATGGGGCAAGAATACAATTTATCCAAATTAGGAACGTGGCTATTTGTATCACTGATGAATCTCATTTGTGAGTATCCTAAAGGAAGAATCCTTAGGTTAGTAAACTCTAGAGCAGGAATGAACACCTTTTTTCTTGTAAGGATCAGATAGTAAATATTTTTGGCTTTGAAGGCCACTCAGTCTCTGTCACAACTACTCAACTCTGCCCTCACAGCACAAAACCACCCACAGACAATATGTACACAAATGGGTGTGATTGTGTGTGAATAAAACTTTATTTACAGGAAGCAGACTAAATTTGGCCCACTGGCTATAGCTTGCCAACCTCTACTCTAAATGACTATTTGGTGTGAAATTACTCAGACAGAAACAGGAAGCTGAAGGTGGAGTTAACTTCTTCAAAGCCTAAGCAATGATTATAAAAAAGCTTTCTGGCCTAGACTGAGGGATAGAAGACCTGTTCCACTTTGACTAATAGCAAAGTTTCCAAATAACACCACACCAGTAGAAACTTGCCTAACTGCCCCACAGTAGCCTGAAATTTCAGTCACTAATATTTCTATTATAATTTACCATCATGAGGCCTTTGGATCACTCTGACACATCAAATGACACTCCTCTTTGAGGGTATAATGTAAGGAACTACTATGGCTTTTGATTTATTATTGACTGAAATATAAACACAAAATGTAGTTGTGACTGTTGTGACTGCTGGAAGTACTGTAACAATCACTGAACTGATCTGAGCTTTAAAATGGCAAGAAACATGTTTTATGTTCCTTTGAAATAAGTTGTAAAACAAATGCACAAAAAGTCACATTATATATAAAGGTAATAAAATATGTAACACAAGCTTTGGATTCTCTCAATGAAATATCTGAGTGTTAATTAGGTGTTAGAAGCTACAGGGAATAAATATTTACCCTCTTAAAAATTACTGAGGACCCCAAAGGGCTTTTGTTTATGTGAGTTATGTCTATCTCTATTAACCACATTAGAAGTTAAAGCAGATTTTTTCAAACATTTATTATTTTTTTAAATAAAAGTATTGCTTTTGCACCATCGGTGCAAATGTTAACACAATGAAAAACACCACATGACAGCTTAGTATTATTATGAAAATAACCTGAACTTGGGGACCCCCCACGGAGCCACAGACACCCCCCACAACTTGAGAACCACTGACCTAGGGGTTGGGTGGCAAGAGGCAGAAGGGACAGGCTGCATCCTGGAAATCAGAGAGGCACTCACTTTGGGGAGTATTTATGTCTTCTTTAATTTTAAGGAAAGTTACAAGAGGAATGAAGAAAAGAGAACTATTATGCAACCTTGATGAGAGAAAATACCTGTAGAACTGTGAAAAGGAAACATGTGTTTAGGTGTCTGACCGCCTTCTGGGATCCACCGTCAGGATCCTAGAACACAGGCTTCCACACATCCACCCCTTTCCCTGGGAAGGCAGGCACCAAGCAACACTGTCACCTTAAGTGACCCAATTTCACATCTCGCCTATCGTGCCGATGGGTTACTAATTCAATACAACAATTGATAGTTATGTAAAAGAGAAAAAGAGAGCGTGCACTGACTAATGATTTTAACAAATCAAAGAGGATGACTCTGGGATCCCACCATCACGCTCTGCTGGGAGAATCCCTTTCTGGAGTGTCTCTAGCTTTTGACTTGATTATTCAGCATTAGTCATTTAACAAAATCAGTAAAAGAACGTGAGGACAGGGACATGAAACGTGTTTGTGGGGCCATGCTGGTGGGCACGAAGCCCACACGGTTCCTCTACCCCGCGGCCCCATTCAGAGCAACGCTCCCATCACGTCGCACGTCTGCATGCAATGAAGTGTGCAAGCTCAAATTCTCTTCCACAGAAGAAGGCACTACACGGAGTCTTTTTTTTTTTTTTTTTTAAAGATTTTTTGATGTGGACCATTTTTAAAGTCTTTATTGAATTTGTTACAATATTGCTTCTGTTTTATGTTTTGGTTTTTTGGCCCCAAGGCATGCAGGATCTTAGCTCCCCAACCAGAGACTGAACCCACACCCCCTGCGCTGGAAGGCGAAGTCTTAACCACTAGACCGCCAGGGAAGTCTCTACATGGAGTTATAAATTTCAATTCCAGGTGGAAAATTCTCTCTTCCACCAATAAGCACTGAAGCATCTTAAAAGCATGACTTTTTGTTTAAATCTGACTCTCTTGCTGCTGTCCACCTTGACTCAATCTCAGCTTTTAATGGCCAGTGAATTTCAATGCAAATGCAATTGACAGGGTGGGTAAAGGGAGAATGGGAAAAAAGAAAGCCTGAGGAAGACCAACAATGGCAACTGGTGTCCTCTGCCACACTTCTTCAATGGAGAGCTTCCATTAACTGTGCTCCATCAATTTTTGGCCCAGGGGCAGAAGCCAAACAGGGTAACTGCTCCCCTCCCAGGTGAGGAGGTGGCCACCTCTTAGAATTAAAGCAATAATAGCCCATTTGACTATTTCCTTTTCTTGATAAAACAGCCTACTATGAAGCAAACAAGCCTCCTAGGAGATCATTTTAGATCCAGCTGGTTGAATTTGATTGATGCTTACGTTGGCTCTGAACTTGGGCCAGAACAATGAGAGAGGGAGAGTCAGGGTACTGCATCTGTGACCATTTTCTCTCTCTCTCTCTCAGAAAATACATTCTTCAGAACAAATTCAACAAAGCCATTCAGGCAACAGCCACCTGTGGTCCATGACCAGATTTATGGGACATAATCAAGAGGAGGGGAGAGGAAAAACCCACAGCCTTCAAACTGAACTGAGGCAAATTGATGTGAGGTTTGGATTCCTGCATGATGGGCTTACGAACAGCTGTTTGACCAAAGGCACTTTCCTGTCATCATTGTGAACAAGCCCTATTTTCCAAGGGATCCTCATCTGTGAGAGTCGTAGAGCCCTAGTTTCCAGACCTAGGGAGGTTTGTTTCTTTCTTTCTTTCTTTTTTTTTTTTTTAAGATGCTCTGAGGCAGTGATCTCATCTGACTAAATTAAGTCGTGACTTGCTGCTGTGCAGGCGTCCAGCAGCCATTAGACACAGCACATTCCAACCAGCAGCAAGACAGGACTGAAAAACTAATTTCCCCACAGATAAACAGCAGCGACACAAGCTCTACTGTATACCCTCCTCCTTCCAAACGGGCAGGGTAAGACGCATGACCACCGCCTCCCTCCCAATTCCAACAGAGTAGAGAGGTAAATGTTTCCTTCTCCTCCACTCCATGGTAAAAGGATTTGAGGGATTACAGGCCAGTCCCCTGGGAAGAAAAAGCTAAAGACACAGCACTAGGCGCACAGTGAGGACTCATTAAGTACAGATTAAATGACTGACGTCTCCTTCTTTCAGAGCTGGGGTGGTTCATGTGGGGGGAAATATTAATATACAAGGCATTAAATATAATAGTGGTTGGATTTTAGGTGTCTCTTTTAGCAGCTAAGAAATGCCATCTGGCTGTCTCTCTCCACATCCACCCCACTCCAGAAAGTGTATACGCCTTCTTGGCGTATATATTCATTTCATTCTTACCTCCATTTTTTTCTTCTATGACTTCTTTTCTCTTAGACTTTTCTTTCTTATTCGATCCTGTTATACTGTTTCGTATCTTTCCAAACTGTTTCCAATCCATTTTTGAAACAGGGCAGAATATAAACAAAGAGACACTAACTATTTTCTCCAAACCAAATACTGGGGGCACATGGCATCATTTAATGAGCGTTTTCATAGAGAAAACATTGGAAACTAAGGTTGCAACCAATATCTGAACTTGGCATAAGTCCTGGATAATCCAGGATGCACAAGCATCTTCTATAAAGGAGTTACTTTGTATCCCCAGAATCCTGGAAGGCCCTGTATCCTGGACTGTTCCATAAAGACCCTGGCACTCTCAGATCATGTTCCCAATTTGGTCCCCAAACACCCAACAGTGGTAGATAACTTCTAAGAAGGAAATTAGTTAAAAAATATATATTTTTATATATATATGTATATATACATACACACACGTATTAGTTTTAAACAGGGTAAATCATAAGCAACAAAAGTGCATGATCATCTGCAGAAGTAACTCCACTCTAAGAGATGTTTAGAGGTGTTTGCTGATGGAGATGGGGACAGGATCCAAAATGAGTCAGAATGAATAAGATACCCATTTGGTACCTTATTGAAAAAGACTCTGAACATCAGCTGCATTGTGCCCTGCCCACAGAAGGGGGTACCCTGACCAGCAGGCATGAGTGTGCCCGTCCACTTGGCAAGTACAGTATGTTACCATTAGAAATGTATGCACTTGGTTGATACCAGCCATTAAACTCATTCAGCTCTCTGTGCCCAGAGTCCAGGTCCACCAAGCAGCCTTCCAAGAGAAATGGGATTTATAAGTAGATTTCTCTGAAGGGGAAGAATGTGAAGATTATCCTGGTCAACTTGGCGGTTGTATTTCCCTCTGTAAAGCTGGTAAATTGGCATTTTTACATGTAAAATTCTGTCAGTTTTGTTAGCCTGGGTCAGTCCGTGTGAGAAGGATCAACTGTGGGAGATTGGCCAACGAAGTCACATTTTGAGACTTGCAGAAAGAACTAAGGTCTAAATCCAGGGGCCGCCCACCAACAATATACCTCCTGAGAACACTCTTCATGTGAGCAAACCAGTCTCTCAGAAAGAGCAGGGAAGCCAGGTCCCTTTTAGAGAAACAATCTCTCATTCATTAGAATCATTTCCATCCAGAACCTACCAAATGCATACTATAAAGACTCGAAACAGAATCTACAGCTTGAAAAAAAAAAGGAACACAAATGAGGTTAACCAAAACAAAAACAAAAATATGGTAGAAAGACTACTGTAAGATATAAGATTATTATTTTTTTAATGTTTATTGAAAACTAAAGTAGAAGACCCAAGTAAACAGACTTTGGTTAAGCTAAAGTTTAAAATATAGTGATGATTATTTTAAAAAGAGGGAAATGCATAAATAAAGGAGGGACTTTTCAAGATCCTTAGGAAAGCTCAGATATTGCCCAGTTGATCTAGTTTACTAATTCCAAAGAGGAAGCAGCCTACATAAGCCAATTTTCTTCCCATTAAGCATCCCTCTGGTTTATTTTTTCTCTCTTGGCATTTCTGAGGGTAAGCAAATATTCTCAGCTCTACACTCATCCTACCGTGAGCGCCTGGATCTCTTCTTCTGCTTCCGCTGTTGTCTCTTCCAGCTCTGTCTTTGCCTGGCGGAGCTGGCTCTCCAGAGCTGCCCGGGCTGCCTGCAGGGCTGTCAGCTGAGACTCGCGCTCCTGCAGAGAGAGCTGCAGCTCTGTGAGCTGACGCTTGAGCTCCAGTTTCTGCTCTTCATGCTCTAGACTGACCTGAGACAGAGAGAGAGATGCTCGTTGACCTTAACTGAAGAGAAAGCCAAGACGCAACCTGCCATGCAATCTGCATCTTAAATTTGGTCATGGAATCAAATTCTCAGCACTCAACTGAGAAGGAAAAAAAATGCAATAAAACAGCTCTGACTTTGATAAGTCTCAAAAATCAACAGGAGTGAGAACACATAAGAGTATATACAACATATATTATCAATACAAACCATCCCTTCCTTTCATATATTCGAATGCTTGGGAAAGCTTCTAAAAAAGAAAACCACACAGCAAGAATCCTCTATGAAAATGATGATGGTTGTTCTTATTAGAAAAAAGTTTAAAAGTAAACAGATATAAATAACATTGTATTAGTAACAAGGACACCTTTAGAATGGGAGTACAAGTGGAACAACAGACTGAATTCTACTTATTTTAAATATTTCTGCTCTGATTTGTTCTGATTAGGTAACCCAAATGAAGGTCATATTGTGTACTAATCATTCTTCCCTCCATCTGCCCATCTATCCATCTATCTACTCAACCTTTCGTCCATTCAAGAAAAATTTACTTGGGACTTTCCTGGTGGTCCAGTGGGTAAGACTCCACGCTCCCAATACAGGGGGCCCGGGTTTGAATCCCTGGTCAGGGAACTAGATCTCACATGCACGCCGCAACTAAGAATCCATATGCCGCAACTAAGAAGTCCGAATGCTGCAAGTGAAGATCCCGCATGCTGCAACTAAGACCCGGCACAGCCAAAATAAATAAATAAATAATGAATAAATAAATAAGTATTAAAGGTACTCACTATTAACATAAAAAAAAGAAAAATACAATTTACTTGGCAAATTCTGTGTAAAAGGAAATACGGAGATGAAAAATAGTCTCTGCCTTCAAGTTGGGGAGAAAAATAAAAACCAACCATTGCCATACATTGTGGTCGAGTGCAATGGTCAGGAGATGCAGGGATGTGATGGGAACACAGCAGAGGGGGAGAGGAGGTGACTGGGGATCTCTGTGTTGAAGAATCCAGGAGCCAAACAAGCATCTAAGAAGGGAAAGAAAATTCCAAGCAGAGGAAGCAAGACGTCCAAGGCATGGAGATGTGGGAGACCCCGGCACATCTGCTGACGTAACCAACACTGACAAGCTGTCCTAGGGACCAGACCCTGCGTCAGACATGGGGATGCCAAGCAAATAAGAGATGCTTGCTGCCCTTGGAGAGCCCACTGAAAGCGAAAGGGTACAAGCTAAACATGAAAGGCCACGGGGACCCAAAGGACATCCCATCCAGCTCCAAGGGGATGGAGAAGGCTCCCTGGAAAAGGTGACACCCAAGTCCCAAAGGCCATAGGCATGAAGAGGAGAAAGACTTTAAAAGATTCAGCCTAGAGAACTGACAGGATGTAGTGGTTAACTCAGAGTGGGACAGAGAACAAAGGACAGAGAGGAGGCAAATGTGACACCTACGTTGCTGGGCATCTGAATTACACAGACCACTGGCCACGACAGGGGACAGGAGAGGAAGGGCCAATCTGAGGATAAGGGTAAGAAATTCACTCTTGACACGTTGAACGTGAGCTGCAAGGGAGACATCTGAGTGGAGGTGTCCAGTGTCTACTGGGACAACAGGTCAGAAACTCAAGAGACAGGTCTGGGCGGGTCGGCTGGATCTGGGAGCCCTTAAGAAGTCCACGGCAGCCGAAGCCAAGGCTATGATCTCTCTCTAGTGAGGATGACGAGGAGAACAATGGGTGCAGCGGTGGCGACAACGATGATGTGACAGCAGCAGGTGTAGTACCCATGTACAGCGTGCCAGGCACTGTCTTCACCCATTTCATCGTCCTAACAACCCAACAAGGATGGTATGACTATGACCTCTATTTTACAGACAAGCAAACTGCGGCCCCGAGAGATTCAGGAACTGAGAAGACGTCACACAGCTAAAAAGTGGCAGGGTTAACTACTTACTGTTGGTCTTATTAAAAGGCCAGCAGTCGGAGGAGGCTGCGACTCTGCTAGCATGCCTGAAAACTCCCAAGGCCACTTGGCAAAACCATGAGAGGCCGGTGACATCACTGTCACACTTCAGGAGGAAGTTGGGGAGCAGAATGCTGTCCGATGCAGGAGGAACCCAGGGGCCCTGCGCCACACACGCTGCTGGAAAACTGCTAACACTGCACCCACAGGCTGGGGGGAAGGACGCCCAGGACCCTTGCAGGTGGGTCAAACCCGAGGCTGAGGCCTCTACCCTCAATCTCAATGGCAGCAGGTGGCAAAGAGAAGGCGGACCGCCTGGCTAGATTTAAAGCTAAACTCCAGGAGAAAATATGTGCAAACAAAGTGACTGACAAGGGATTAATCTCCAAAATATACAAACAGCTCATGCAGCTCAACGTCAAAAAAACAATCAACCCAATCAAACAATGGGCAGAAGATCTAAACAGACATTTCTCCAAAGATGGCCAAAAAGCACACGAAAAGATGCTCAAGATGGCTAATTATTAGAGAAATGCAAATCAAAACGACAGTGAGGGGCTTCCCTGGTGGCGCAGTGGTTGGGAGTCCGCCTGCCGACGCAGGGGACACGGGTTCATGCCCCGGTCCGGGAGGATCCCACATGCCGCGGAGGGGCTGGGCCCATGAGCCATGGCCGCTGGGCCTGCGCGTCTGGAGCCTGTGCTCCACAACGGGAGAGGCCACAGCAGTGAGAGGCCCACGTACCGGGAAAAAAAAAAAAAAACAAAAAAAAAAACCCACAGTGAGGTATCACCTCAAACGGGTGAGAATGGCCACCATCAAAAAATCTACAAACAATAACTGCTGGGGAGGGTGTGGAGAAAAGGGAACCCTCCTGCACTGCTGGTGGGAATGTAAATTGGTGCAGCCACTACGGAGAACAGTATGGAGGTTCCTTAAAAAACTAAAACTAGGGCTTCCCGGGTGGCGCAGTGGTTGAGAGTCCGCCTGCTGATGCAGGGGACACGGGTTCGTGCCCCGGTCCGGGAAGATCCCACATGCCGCGGAGCAGCTGGGCCCGTGAGCCATGGCCACTGAGCCTGCGCATCCGGAGCCTGTGCTCCGCAACGGGAGAGGCCACAACAGTGAGAGAGGCCTGTGTACCACAAAAAAAAAAAAAAAAAAAAAAAAAAAAAAAACTAAAAATAGAGCTACCATGTGATCCAGCAATCCCACTCTTGGGCATATACCTGGAGAAAACCATAATTCAGAAAGACACATGCACCCCAATATTCATTGTGGCACTATTTACAATAGCCAGGACATGGAAGCAACCTAAATGCCCATCGACAGAGGATTGGATAAAGAAGATGTGGTACATATATACAATGGAATATTACTCAGCCACAAAAAAGAACAAAATAATGTCATTTTCAGCAACATGGATAGACCTAGAGATTGTCATACTAGTGAAGTAAGTCAGAGAAAGACAAATATCATATGATATCACTTATATGTGGAATCTAAAAAGAATGGTACAAATGAATTTATTTACAAAACAGAAATAGACTCACAGATGTAGAAAACAAACTTATGGTTACCGGGGAGGGGGAAAGGGGGAGAGGGATAAATTGGGAGATTTGGGACTGACATATACACACTACTATACATAAAATAGATAACTAATAAGGACCTACTATAGAGCACAGGGAACTCTACTCAATACTCTGTAATGATCTGTATGGGAAAAGAATCTAAAAAAAGAGTAGCTATACATGTATGTATAACTCGTTCACTTTGCTGTACAGCAGAAACTAACACAGCATTGTAAATCAACTATACTCCCATAAAAATTTTAAAATAAATAAATAAATAAAGCTAAACTCCAGACTCCCCTGGAGCATATACAGCCCTGAGCCCCTCGGGAAGCATCCTAAATTTCTCCCACTGCCCCTGTGGGGCTGGCTATACTGACTGGAGAACAAAGCACCACGCCTTCCCTGGGGCAGGTTAATGCCCAGAGGAGCTACAGCCGCAGGGCAGACACACAAGAGAGACATTTGTGGGAAGGGAAAGCAAAAGACAGCCAGCCAGCGTTCCCACGCTCAGAGAAATCTATCCGAGTTATTTACACTCACACTCCTAAGGCTGACACTACGGGGAAGTGTGGTTAAACTTACTGAAGAGTAAAAATATCGCCTGGATTAGAAAAGCTAAACCACCGCCTAAGGCTTCTGGATAACCTAGAACAATGGCCCTCAAACTCCGGAAGCATAAGCATCACCCAGGGCACTGGTTAAAAATGCAAATCCCTGCTCCTCACCCCCACCCCACCCCGATTCCATTCAAAAAGCTGAGGGAGGAAGCCGCCCAGGAATCTGCATTTCAACACACAGGCCATGTGGTCCTAACAGAGAGGGGTCCACACCTTGACAACTCCTGCCCTTGGGAGAAGTGGCCTCATTTTAATACTCCAGTACAAATGAAGACATTCCTAAGCGTCAGAATTCAAGGTTTGGTCCTTAACTAAAGACTGTCTGCCTTAATGGTCTTTGCCTTAAGAGAGATCATCTCTGCTTTGAAGAATTCCATCACAAATATTAGAGCCCAGTGTCTCTACGCCCAGCCGGGATGTCCCACTTCCAAGGACCACCCTCCTGAACTCCGGTCCTGCCTCTGCCAGCTAAACCCACCTGCTAGGCTGACAGCCCCCGAGATCAGGGGTGAGTCTGTCTTGTCACCACTGTCTATCTGGCTACTAATTAGCACACAGCAGTCATTTGATAAATACACAGTGAGCCATGTCAAGTCACAGCTTCAGTCACAACCAAATGTGTGGTATTTCCCTCCCCAAACCTGGCTGTTCTTCCCAGCGTCCTTATATTAGGTTGGCCAAAAAGTTCACTTGGGTTTTTCCATCTTATGTAAAAACCCAGACGAACTTTTTGGCCAACCCAATACCTCTGAAGCAAATCACCTTCCATCAGACAAACCTAGAGTTTAGATTTCTCTTTTAGTCTCCCACTGTCATGGGGCGGGGGGCGCTCTGTCACTGTCATTGAGCCGTACTATGTACTATGTGCTAAACTCTGTGCATGGACACAGTCACGTGACCCTCGATGAATCAGGATACAGGAGGAATCACTTTGCCCCCAATTTGAAGATGCACCAATTTACGTCATCCTCACGTGACCCCATGACGGAGATATGTTTTCATGGCCGTTTTACAGATGAGGAAACTCAAGCACAGAGGCGGTAGGGTAGCCTGCCCGACCCGAGGTTACCAAACTCCTAAAAAGGGGAAGTGGAATTCTAACGCAGACCCCCATGGCCCTGTCTGTACTCTTCACCACCACACACAATGGCTCTCATGTAAGTACCGATTTGTGCTTGACACTTGGATGATTGCGGGCCCCTGGGTCCTCCAAAAAATAGCCTCGGGAGATCACCCCTCACTCTCACCTCCCTCAGCCTGGTCTCCAGCTCCAGCAGACGATTCTTGTCGCTGTGGTCTTGGTGGCTGATTTTTTCCAGCTGCTCCTCCAGCTTCCGGTTCTGGGCCTCCAGTTTCCCAGCCTGTGTCTCCAGGTAAAACTTCTGCTGCCTGAGTTCTGAAATCATTTCTTCCTGGGCCTTCCTGGTGGGGGTGGTGGGAGGAGCCAAGCAAAATCACAGTCTCCTTAGAGGTGAGCATGTCCCCGCAGAAGGACGGGCAGAAGCAGAGCGAGAGGTGCATCTGAGCAAGTGGACCACACTTGTTCCCAGGTTAGCGCCACCCTGACCCGGCCTCGTGTGCGTGGCCCCAGCATGGGGACCTGGGGCCCGTTTAGTCTCCACCGCTCAGAGTCCCTCGTCAATGGGATTCAGTATGGTCAAGGGGGATGCAAGAGATACTATCATTTCACTCCTTTGGTAGACCTTTTTATTTTTCCAGTCTGTAGAGGAGAGCAGAAAGGGCCTCCTGAGAGTACAGGAGCACCCTGACGACTCACTAAGACAGGCCCTGGGGAAGAGAGGGCGGTGAGGAGAAAGAATGCTACTCCTTCTACTTCTCTGTTGACCTTGCTCACCTCTTCACCAGGCCGCTCAGAAGCTGGAATGACTCAAAGATCAGACAGCGGCCTACCAAGCTGGTTTAAACTAAGATGGGAATGTTTAAGATCTCTTAAGGAGATTGTAATTCTTTGGGGGAAAAGATTAAGATCAAAGTGCTCCAGGAACACAGGAGAGTCCTTGCCAAACCCCAAAACTCACCCCCAAGGGCCCAACTTCACAACAGCGAAATGGATGGCCCAGTTGGGCACACCCGAGATCATCTCTGGCTAATTGCAGGAGGCGAGTCTGGGGAACGAGGTCTCCAGAAGCAAACTGTAAATTACCTCATTAGAGAGAGCAAAACACTCTGTGATGGGATGGTAACTTGAAGCATGTAAGAAAACGCAGCTCAAAAGAGAAGGCCAGTAGAGTGAGACCACTTCAGAGAGGGCAAAATGACGTAAGTATACGGAGGCTGGGCCCCGCCACAGGAGTCGTTAAATCCACTCCTGCTCCGCCGACAGAAGAACAGAGTTTGTGCCCAGGAGAGAAGACCAAAGCGGAATCAAGCACACAGTTAGAATCTGAACACTTACATGTTCCTCTGGGTAAAGAGACTGCTGTTTGCCGCAAGTTTATTGGCTTCCGACAATTCCACTATCCTCTGTTCCAGGGATCTGATCTTGGAATCCATGGCGTTGATCATCTGAAACACGGGGGATCTTTGGAACCTCACACACAGATGGTAACACCGGAATGAGAGGGAAGTGGGCCACGTAAGTGAGGAAAAGTGTCATGTGAAAGGCAGGCCATCGGACCAGAGACTCAACTAGCCTGTACCCTGAGGAGCGTAGATCTCACTGCTCCAACGATGGCACTCATTTATTTTATCAAACGGAGACTGCATATCCCCCTCACTAGCTAAGGGGCCTGCAGTAAGCACACGCGGGAGGACCTCTTGAGGAACCTGGCATTCCGTGAGTTGACAGGTCTCGTGAAATCCCCGTGTCGTCCACATGCGCCCTGAGCCTGCCACAGCCTCTAAACTTGCATCTGCAAGTTCCTATTTCTCATCACCCACGAGCTTGTCATTCTCTGGGTGATTCCTTCTCACCCAGCCCCTACTGTCCTAGATTCTCTGCATCAAAGCTTCCCCAACTTAATGAATCATAAGAATTGGCCAGGGCAGGAAAGGGGCGGGGGGGGCGTTAAAAATATTACTTCCCAGGACCCTCCTTTAGAGATTCTGTTGTGAAAAGTCTCGGTAGGGTCTGAGATAATAAGTAGATTAACAAGCACAACAGGGGAAACTCTTAAGCTGCAAGTTTCTGAAACATCTGCCTACACAGATTTGAAAGGAAACGAGATGCCTAAGGGAGGCCACAGGCCACCGGGCACTTCGTCGGGGAGGTGGCAGGGGGTTGGTGTGTTGAAAGACAGGGTTCTAGTTGACGCAGGTCAGCGTGAATTCTTAAAGAAGGGCGTGAAGGGCAAAACTGGCCACCCCGAGCCACCACTGCCGCTGCTTTTACGAGAAGGGGTTGCAGAGAGAACTTTCTGTTAGCAGCAGACTCCACGGGATAAAACAGACCAAATGGACTCTTCTCTGGTGGGGGACTCCTGGCGTGGTTCACACACCCTCCCTTGGAAACCGGCTTTGTGATTCTGTCTACCTACCGCCTTCTGCTCGCTGAGAATCTTGCCTTTCTCGTGGGCCTCCTCTTCGTGTCTCTGCATCAGATTCTCCAAAGTCTCCTTGTCGGCTAGGTCTTTCTTTATCTGATTGTCCAACACCTGAGGAAAAACAAAAGGAGAAGTTAGTGTCTGGCAGACTAACCAGAGGCACTGGAGAAACACAGGGAAGGAGGGGAAAAGCAGTGGAGAAGCCACGCTGCCCCAACTCCGGGGCAGAGCGAGGGAGCGGGGGTCTGTCTATCAGCCAGGATGAGATTCAGAAGTATGACCATCAAATGGCAAGTAACCAGAGGACGTGAACTAAGAACTTATTTTTAAATCAGCAGCCAAAATGACCTGAGAGGTATAGCCAAAGGGGAGGTGGACTCCAGAATGAGAGGGAAAAAAAAGATCTCTCTAGAGATCTTACGATTTGCAGCTATTACCTAGGGGCACTGTTATCGTAGTCAATGCGCCAGTAGTTTTCAGAACACTGCTTGCTCTTAATTTGTACAAAATTAATCTCGTTATCTCCAGGCTGTGTGTGGAGGGATGGAAAGCTGAAGACCGAGGAAGTCTGTGTGACCAAGGCTGACGTTCAGAAACAGCCAGGGCCGAGTGGATTCTGCCCACCGATAAAGTAGGTGGGGAGTCAATAGACTGAAGAGACAGCATAAAGGAAAGGGGGAAAAAAAAAAGCCTCTTTCCTCGTTCCTCTGATCCAGCTGGGGGTGAAAATAAAAAGTCACTGGAAAGAGAAATCTTTCCCAGGGGAAGAGAAATCATGTGTTCTCAGTGCTGAGAATGCCACTGTAAGCACCTACTGTTCCCAAGAGGAAAAAATAAAACAGTAATGGTGTCACCATCCACCAGCTTGATCTAATGTTCTGCGAGGGACACACACAGCCCCACCAGCTGCCAGAACAACTGGTGAAAAAGAGAGGAGAAAAGGAAGGCAACGTCATAACTTGCCAAGCCTTTGACCACGACCCTGTGTTTCTCATCACTGTGGTTCTCTGAATGATGGCGACTGCATCTGATACTGGGAAGAAAGCCCAAAGAATTGGGGTCACAGATGGGAACTGAAATCTGCCTTTCCCACATTATCTATTGTGATGGGTCCTTCGTAGCTCATGGGGACACAGTCCCTGAAAAGAGCCAATGAACAGGGAGGGGGTCCACATGATAAAGAAAGGAAAGAACAGATTTCAAAGAGGGCTTTAAACTAGAACTGATTGATGAAAAAAAGAGAGTGAGAGTTGGCGGAGAAGAATAAGAGGTGGAGGACGGGGTCATGGGAGAAGGGACGAACCTCAAGAGGGTAAGTGGCCTGCTCTCCTGGACGTCAGGGCACGATTCTAAAATTATGAACAAGAAAAGGACAGAATCTGGGGTATGATCACAATTATTACCAAAATGGCCTCACAGGGGACGGAACAGGAACACAAAGCAGGGCAGACTAAAAAGAAATGGCTTCATAAAGATGCCAGGAGGGAAGACAGAAGAAAACAGATCTCTCCCTAACGTTCTCTAGGATCTATAAAGCCAAGTGCTCGCCATCTAGAAGGTAGCAGAGACCACTTAATGTCTAGACCAGGAATGCCCTTTTTTTATGCAGTGCTAAAGCAATGAAGCACATTTTCAGGATGACTCTGCTCAAACTAAGACCTCCACTTTGGCAGTGGTGGATACCAACATAGGTAAGTGTGAGCCACAAGGAACAAGCCTTTCTCAAGGATGTACACATCCCGGCTTTGAGTGGGTTAAACTGACAGGAGGATGAACAAGAAGATGCATTGGAGGGAAGCAAGGAATTTGTTTGAAATGAGAGATTCCACTGTAGACATTTATATCAATTGAAGGTATCGATAGAACATGGCTTTTTGACAGAAAAGTCAACATACTGACCCAAATTAC
The DNA here is from genome assembly GCF_011762595.2 of Tursiops truncatus. Taxonomy (NCBI): domain Eukaryota; kingdom Metazoa; phylum Chordata; class Mammalia; order Artiodactyla; family Delphinidae; genus Tursiops; species Tursiops truncatus. The sequence continues at coordinate 9,756,825 of NC_047046.1, read as the reverse complement.
AGAATGAACTTGCAAAGGTTATTTTCATCATGCAAAGATACCAGTGGACTACTGTATACATTCTCATAATTTTCTGAAAGTCAGTTTATCTCAAGGATAAAAGTCTGGACACCAAAAAGGATTGGTAGATAAATGCACTAAAGTAGAGGGTCACACTAAAACACAGTGTGGTCCCTTCTGGGTTATTTTCCTGGTATTTCTTTCAATGAAAAATAACCAAAAGTAGCACGAGGGGTAAAAGAAAGAAAGTGTCAGGGTAGTGATGGTGAAGATGCTGTGTGAGCACGTACATGTGTGGTTCTCCAGAAAAGGAACAGCCAACTCTTTGAGAATACCAACCAAATCAATAACATGATCATCACAAAAATTAAAAGCCTCCTTCACTGTCTGACTTGGAAGGGAAAGAGACAATATTTGAGATGGTAATGAACAATGTCTGATTCTCAAGAACGTAAGAATTAGTTAAAGGCTCAGTCCAAAATCATAATGAAAATGTGATGTGATTTCAAAAGGAAATAGATAGGCTGGCAGTCATTTCTGATCACTGAACTTATTAATAATAACTGAATTGAAATAATAATTTCAGTAAGTAAAATAATAATTGAATTTATTATTTTATATGATAGGCTGGACTATTTAGGCCAGTTCTTCTAGGAACAATGATTTAAAATGCTAGATAGAATATGGAAAACATTTTCCAAAAGCACCTAAATGTTGGCAAGAGAGTAAGAAATTACAGACTAAAATCTAAGTGAAAGCAAAAACCCAGCTATTTTGAACTTGAGGCATTTGCTGAACCAGATAAACTTGAGCTTCATTTTTAATTGCCTCAAAGGGTAAGAAGACAAAGAAGTCAAAGCCCAGAGCCACCCACAAGGTGGGCACACATTTTCATTCAAGGCCTCAAAGAATTCTCATTATTAATTTTCCAAGGAAAACGAGCAGCTGACCAGGCACACGAAAAAGAGAGACACCATGGAAAAGAGCCAAGAGAAACAACAGAGTAGAAACAGACCTTCAGATATTGGAATCATCAGATACAGATCATAAAACAACTATGCTGATGCGTTTAAAGAAGCAGAAGATAAGCTTCAAATCAATGCAGCAAATAGAAAGTTATTGACTTAAATAATCTAGTAAACTTGGGGAAGAACCAAACAGAATGTCAAGAAACAAATAGAAACAATAACTGAAATTTAAAACTCAATGGATGGGGACTTCCCTGGTGGCACAGTGGTTAAGAATCCACCTGCCAATGCAGGAGACACGGGTTCGGGCCCTGGTCTGGCAAGATCTCACATGTCACGGAGCAACTAAGCCCGTGCGCCACAACTACTGAGCCTGTACTCTAGAGCCTGCGAGCCACAACTACTGAAGCCCATGTGCCTAGAGCCTGTGCTCCACAACAAGAGAAGCCACTGCAATGAGAAGCCCGCTCGCCACAACTTGAGAGAAGCCCATGCACAGCAACAAAGACCCAACACAGCCAAAAATTAATTAATTAATTTTAAAATACCTCAATGGATGGGTTTAACAGCAAATTAGACAGGTAAGGATTAGTACACTGGAAAATCAGTTAGAGCTTAACCAGAATGTAGCACCAAAAGACAAGGAAATGGAAAATACAAAAAAAAAAAAAAAAGATAGATTGGTGGTAATCTAACACGTCTAATCAAATTCTCACAAGGGAATTAAAGAGAGAAGGGGAAGAGACAATACTTGAGATATAACAACCAATAACTTTACAGAATTGATTTTTTAAAATATATACATATGTTCCAAAGTCCAGTATATCTCAAGGAGGATAAACAAAAATAACTCCACATCTAGACACATCACAGTAGAACTTCAGAAAATTAAAGATAAAACAAAGTTTTAAAAGAAAAAAGACTGCTTTTAAAGAAAGCAACTGTTAGACTGACAGCTGACCGTCAACTGCAATAATAAAAGCCAAACGTCAATGGAATGATATCTTCAAAAAGTATTAAAAGCAATAACTGCCAACCTAGAATTCTATCCCCAGTCAAAACATCTTTCAAGAACAAGGATGAAATAGAGACATTTTCAGACACACAAAACAGAGAGCCTGGCACCAGCAGACCTTCACTAAAGAAAGTCCTCAAGGATATACTTTATAAAAAAAGGAAAAGAATTCCAGGTCTAAGATGCAAGAAGGAAATTAAAAGCAAGGAGATGGTGAATCTCTCTAAATCTAAATTATCATGGACTCAGTGACAGTGGATCAAAAAACATTTTAAAGATGGAATTGAGACACATGATGATCAAATTTTCTTAAATAATAAACTATTTTTGAACTTCTGATATCCAATCCGCCCCAAGGATAACACCCCAAGACCTCCCACCATGGCCTGAGGACAGCATTTACCACGGAGAGTCCTCTGTTCTAGCAAGAAGTGGCCCGAAGTGCCTGGGAAGAGAAAGGAACTACATGGTGCTATAGGAGGAAGGGCAGGGAAGACTGTAAAGTGTCTTTACTTTAATTTTTTCCTCGTAGTGCTGTTCTTTCTGTTTCAGGTGCACCTCCAGGTGCTGGGCTGAGACCTGGGCTTCTCGGTGCTTCTCCTCCAGTTCCTGGACACAAAAGAACAGACGGTCAGGTGTGCGAGGGAAGGACGGAGCCGATGCATGTTAGACGTTCACAGGAGACACCACTTTGGCACAGGCACCAAAGGCAACAGGCATCTGTTTCTTCGTGACTAGCCCTTAAGGCTCTTGGGAGAGGAAACCACCACCACGCCCTGGCCCTGGGTTTTCCAGCTCCGAGTATTCACACACATAAGCACATGGCTGGTGGGCTGGGACCAGAAATCTGTCAGTGCGACAGGTCAAACAAAGGCAGCTCTTCATCTCTGCCTAGAGAAGTGAGAGTGACGAGGCAACACAACTTGAAAATTCAGTACAGCACAAAGCCCCTGACCACTGTCTTGACGGCCTTAAATGAGGAAAGTAATGTCAATTTAAGTTTTAAGTTAATTTATTATGAGGATAAAAAAAATTTTTGTATTTTCCTCATTAACAAAATGATTGCTCAGGAACCCTAGTGAAGAAGGAAAACTAATATAACAATTCAAACACTTTCAGTTTTGAATGATTATTTTAACTGACTGGTAATATGGAGCATGTGAATATCTGGAGGTGTTCATATGATATCATGTTTATATGAAGTTTACATGATATAATGCTAATGGGAACAAGGCAGAACATAAAATTCACTAAAAATGACATAAACGTGTACACATACATTGAAGATAGGAAGAGAACGTGGAGTAATAATAAATAGCTCAAATGTAATGTCCTTTTCATTCTTTTATCAAGATTTCTGCTTTCAAACAAAATTGTAGTTCATTTGGAAATTATACCAATTCATTTGCCAACGTATTATAAACTGATCGTATAAAAGGCAGCATTCAACTCACCAAAACATTCTCTAAATGAAGCTATCTGCGTTTACATTAATTCTTATGAATCTGGACCCATTAGTTAATTACTAATATCAAAAGTCATTACTCCAAGTTTTCATCTCTTCATACTATCTTGAAATTTTCCTTTGAAATGGAAATAATTATGAGAATTTTGAAGAACGAGGAAATTATACAGGATATGCCCATAAAATGGAGAAAAGAATAATTTTAGATTCACACACACATGAAATGTTACTGATTAAGCTTTTGAAATTCTAAAGTCTGCAAGCATTTGACTTTGCTTTGGGGGCCAGTAAAGTATTCAATGTTAAGACCAGGTGCACAAGATCTACTGCAAGCTAACAGATGTTATCTTGAAAAGTTGAATGTAAACAGGATTTTTAGTAATAAAAACATACTTTCAGGGCTTTATGTATATTAAAGGGTCCCTGACAATGAGGTCTTTTATTAAAGCAAAAGACTTTGTTAGAATGAGAACCCCAATTAGCTGTTTTGAAAGTTCTTATCAGAATAGCAAATATTTTAATGCAAATGATATTTGGGATGTGTTTCCAAGCATCATCATTATGTAACAGTACTAAGGACCCCTCTTTGCCCACATCCCAGATACTTCACAACCTAAGCACCAGGTTCTTGAGCAAAAGGCACCTTCCGATAAATGAAGTCACAGCCACAAAGGTACTCGGACAGGTGGCAAGATACACTTGGAAAAAGAAATCTGCCTACTTTTTCTTTATTTTAGAAATCACTTGATAATCGTCTTGTCTTAGTTTCAGTCCTCCTAAGATAGCACAGGAATGGAAATCAATCTGAAAACAGGTCAAAAACTCAGATACCTGAGACTGACAACCTTAAGACCAAATTTCCGGTCTACTTATGCATGGGAGTTTACAACATATAATCCAGGAATGCAGAACTCTACACTCCCACATTTTAATTGGCAAGTGAACCTTGGAAAAGCAGACATTCTAAAACCTGACTTCTTGACAGTTTGGCATTTTTTGTTGTTGTTGTCATTTTTTAAAACGTTATCTTCTTCTCTACATGTGTTGGATCAGATTCTTCAGTCCTGTTACGCAAACAGTACTGTTTGCTGCTCTATTCCCAGCTCCTAGAACAGTGCCTGGCACATAGTAGAAGCTCATTAAATATTTGTTGAATGAATGAATGAACACATCACCATTAAACAGAGAAACACTTTGCAACCACAAGACTTAACCACGTCGTTTGCACCAAGCAAGGGGGTAGCAGTGGTGGAATCTCAGTGGGAATTCATTTGACTCACAGTAAAATTCACACATTTGACAATCGCCAAGAGATACTTGGATGATGGAACAAGAGAACAGAAAGGATAGACTGACAATCACATTTGCCTTTGTGTGTAGACATTATCTATAAAGACTGTGTGTCAGAGCAAAACAATTTAACCGGTTTCTCTTTTCACCTGTGCGTTCAAGAGTGCCCACACGACTCACGAATATAGACAAACAGAAATGTAACGTTTTGAAGGGTTGGGTTTTCTTTTTTTTTTTTTTTTTTTGGTATTAAGTATATAGGCCTGTAAGTCGGTCATTCTTGAGTTCATATAGTTGCTGGTGACTCGTTTCCCAGAAGTGACGCAGAGGGAGAGACAGAGAGAGGGAGGTGGAAAGCACCCCGCTCACCACCTTGTCTCTTTCTGGTGCAGAGGAATGCCCGACTACTCCAGAGTCAGTCCTCGGGGCAGGGAGGAAAGGGCTACAAACAGGCTCCCCAAAGTGGCATCAAATTCTTGGTTTGGGGACTGAAATCCAAGGAGAGTCCTTTAAAGGTTCACCTGCCTTTCACCCTGGCAAGAGCAAAACTTTGACACGTCGGCAAGCACCACCCAAGCCTTCCTTGATTAAGTTAATTTGGTCGTCAGAGCCGAAAACAAAATCATCGTGGTTACAAACCTAAAAAACGATCTGCTACCTCTAAGGAAAGTGAAAATAATAATAATATTACGCACCAACTGGAGCAGAGAAAGTGAGTGGGTGAACACGGATCTATGACAAATGCTACTCCGAAAAAATCTGCGTGACTAATTTCTTTCCTCTGCAAAACCAAGAATCTGGGTGTCAGTCTTAAAGCCCTGAATCCCTACACCTTTTTCAAACGGGCATTTGCAACTTTAACGGCCATACAAAACTCTGCTGATAGAAGTACGTAAATGCTCCTGTAAAAATGTATCGGAAATGACAGCGTGTGCACGTTCGCGTTTTTAAAAGTCAGGCAGTAGCAAACAGAGCAAAAAAAAATCATACTGATGGATCTGTTACCATTGCTGAAATGTCCAGCCTGTGGTTACTCGTGCTAGTCTCTGACGTGGCGTCCGCTAAAACACTTCCTCTTAATTCACCTGCCTGGCGATAACCTCCCCTGTGACGGTGGTTGATTCTTCTGTTGACCCCCTTCCCTCTACAACCTCTAACCTGTTATCTTTGAACTTGTCAACTTTGGTTCCTGCTCACCAGAATTTTATCAGCCATCTGCTGGATCTGTTGGGACTTTGTCTGGATGTCATCCTTCAGTCTGTTTTCTCTACGCTCCATGGTCTCTAGCCTCTTTACCTTGTTCTCCAGAGAGTGGCGGCGTTCCTGTAGATCGTGAATCAATCAGAGAGTTTTAATGGGGTAACCGCTACGGGCACGACGCCTGCGCCGAGGGAGGGGGCCCTCGGGAAGCGTACGCTCGATGCGGGAAGAGAAGTCTCAGGCACCCGAAGCCACGGTGAGGAAAACACAGTTCTGTGATCCGAGGAGTACTTGCTTGTGCAGGTTACAAGAGTGCATTCATTCATTCAAATATTTACCAAGCACCTACTATCTGCAAAGTACCACGCTAGGCATCGTGGAAAATACCGAGAGGAAGCTGACAGAATGCCTGCCCTTGGAAGAGGTAAGATAAACACAAATAAACACGATGTGGGTTAAGAGGGCCAGGGCCATGAAGCAAACAGGTACAGAGGGCTGTGGGAGGGTGCAGGCTGGAGGGAGGGCTTTGAACTGAGCAGGTGAGGGGATGTGGACGCTGTGGAGAGGGTCGGGATGTGGGAGGCTGGAGGGGAGAGGGCCAGAGGGGAGTGGGGAAGGCCTTTCAAAAAAAGGCGCAGCAGGGCTTCCCCGGTGGCGCAGTGGTTGAGAGTCCGCCTGCCGATGCAGGGGGCGCGGGTTCGTGCCCCGGTCCAGGAGGATCCCACGTGCCACGGGGCGGCTGGGCCCATGAGCCATGGCCGCTGAGCCTGCACGTCGGGAGCCTGTGCTCTGCGACGGGAGAGGCCACGGCGGTGAGAGGCCCGTGTACCGAAAAAAAAGGTGCAGCAGCAGCAGTGCGGAGGTGGCCGAGAGCCAGCGTAGGCCCCAGGTGGAGTGTAGAGGGGCTACTGCAAAAGGTGTAATAGCGGAGGAGCTGGAGAAAACGGGAAAGGGGAGCATGTGTGGGGCAAAGGGCTGAGAGTCTCATGCACTTAAGATGTAGGGAAGCCCTGAAAGGTTTGGGATGGGGCAAGAGGTGCTGATGAGCCTGGAGTCTGAGGTCCACGAGTCTGACCCCGTTTGAGCTAGATGCGAGGAAGGTGAGCCTGGAAGCAGAAAGCCGAGAAATTACTACATTCACCCAGCGAAGAGGAAGAGGGCCTACACTGTGGGGAGGCCTTCAGAAATGGCCAGCAGAGGGTGGACGGTAGAGACAGTGTGGGTGTATTTACAGGGCTGAGGGACTCTCGGAATGGCAGGATCCAGGGAGAAGCAGCAGATGATGTCAAGGTGTCAAGCCTGGGGTGACCAGATGGATGAATGGGGGCCCTGACCGGTGCGAGGAAGACTGAGGAGGCAACCCAGCTTGTCGGGGAAGATACTGAGTTCATTCTAGATCGGAGGCACTGTTCAGACACCCAGTCAAGATATCAGGGGAGCAGTGGGAAATACTTCCTGGATCGTGGGTGAGGCTGGCCCCAAAGAGACGTAGGCAAGTAGGTTCAACGCCAGCACTGTGACAGAGAAGCAGAAGGCCCAGGACAGGGGGGTGGTTAAATCAACTATGACACATCCGTTCCATGGACCCATCACCCAGGCGTCAGGGGAGGTGGAGGGCGGCAAAAGGGAAACGTCCCTTTTTATTCTATATTCTTCAGTTCTATGTTTTTCACAATGAGAAAACACTCGTGTGTTTCCTGTATAATTATATAATTGGTTTCAACAACAACAACAACAAAGAATTGGACAGAGAGAAGAGGCCCAAAAATGTAGATCTGGGAGTTATCAACACACACAGGTCACAGCTGAAGCCTCGAAAATTAATGTATTATTAACACCGTTGGGGAGAAGGTGAGGAAAAGCAAGGGTACAGAGGGAAGAAAAAGGAACCCTCAGGGACGGCATCACAGTTCATCTACATAAATGTGAATCCTCCCACACCGGCGAACGGGTCAGAGGAAAACAAATAGGAAGGAAAGGTTTTATCAAAACATCTTTCTACTCAGAGCTGCTGTGACAAATCCTTCTCCCCTTTGGGGAAAATGGTCCCAAACCTCTCGGGTTTCAAAGGGACTGGCGGACGGGACAGTGGTTTGGATGAACAGAGGGTGGTCCCGAGGTTTCTTCCCCTGCACAGCCGGAGGCCAGGCACCTCGGGAGCCGGGAGCTGGAGGTCCCCTGCTCACCTCGGCTTCCACCAGCTTCTTCTTGATGCCTTCGGAAGAGTCCTCGCGGTTGTGCAGCTTCTCCAGCTCGCGCTCAGCCCGCTCCTTCGCCTGGCGGATGTTCTGCAGAAGCTCAGTGGCCTCCGTGCTGGCTTTCACGGCCTGAAAGGAGAAGGAACAGGGGAGAGATGGCCCAATTTATCCACGGAAAAAGATGGGGACCATCTCCTAAACAGGAAAAAAAATCGGGTCACACTGAATGGATATTTTTATCCATTTTTCAAAACATATAAACGTTTCATTTTATTCTGTGTTTCGCCTGTCCTAAGGTGCACTTATATATATTTTTTTAACATCGCTGAATTTGGAATGCATCTACGCTTAAAATTGATGGTGTTTTTTTCTTTCTTGGGGTACAGAAGATAATGTGGTATCGGACAATCATTAGCATCTTAGATTCAGTGTAACATAATAAATGCAAACAAAAAGGTCTCGGGTTCATCTGCCCAGGTATTAATGTATTTACCCCGGACTGTTAATTGTCTCCCTATTTAATCATCTCATTTGCTGATTTTCCTAAGGGGAATCTGTACTACTTTTACAAGAAAACAAGATAAAAACTATAAACTTTTTTTTCTCAAATACCTATCAAAGGGCATAACCACCACACTGTTCGTGGTGACTCGCAAATTCATGTTTAAAGAAAAAATAGCGAACCCTTTTGAAGTTAATTTTTATTTGGGTCTTAACTATACTGCAGCTCTTCCAGCATCACAGTAAAGATCTGAGTGTAAGAAACCAACAACTTCACACTCATTTGCTTTATAGTTTTAAAACGTGAAAACGGCAAGGGAACTCCAACTTCGAGACCAGCACTGTCCAACGTGGGAGCTGCTCCCCACATGTGCCCGGTGAGCACCTGAAACGTGGTTGCTGTGACTGGGAAATTAATTTTTAATTTTACTTAAGTTTAATTCATTTAAAAACTGAAGCAGTGTACTTTTTTTGTTGTTGTTGTTGCGGTATGCGGGCCTCTCACTGTTGTGGCCTCTCCCGTTGCGGAGCACAGGCTCCGGACGCGCAGGCTCAGCGGCCATGGCTCACGGGCCCAGCTGCTCCGCAGCATGCGGGATTTTCCCGGACTGGGGCACGAACCTGCGTCCCCTGCATCGGCAGGCGGACTCTCAACCACTGCACCACCAGGGAAGCCCAGTGTACATGTTTTAATATCACTACATGCTGCAATATTTTGTATATAATGGATTAAGGAAACTATATCATTCAGAGGATTTTCCCTTTTTTAATGTGGCTACTAGAAAACTTAAAATTACATCTGAGGCTGACATGTGTGGGTTGCTTCCCACTTCTACTGGAGAGCAGAGTTCTAGGAGATATGAATCCTCACACAAATTTCTAGCTGAAAGGCTTTCAGTAGTGAGCTCAAGAATAAGTAGGAAGGGGACAGATGAATGGATGCAGAAAATGTAGAATATCCAGGCCATGGAATACTATTCAGCCTCTGAAAAGGAGATCCTGTCACATGCTGTAACATGGATGAACCTCAAAGACATTGTGCTGAGCAAAATGAGCCAGCCACAAAGGACAAATACTGTATGATTCCATCCACAGGAAGCACCTAAAGCAGTCAAAATCATACAAGCAAAGTAGATTGGCAGATGCAAACTGTGATATATAGGATGGATAAACAAGGTCCTACTGTATAGCACAGGGAACTATATTCAATATCCTGTGATAAAACATAATGGAAAAGAATATGGAAAAGAATGTATATATATGTATAACTGAGTCACTTTGCTGTACAGCAGAAAGTAACATGCACTGTAAGTCAACTACACTTCAATAAAATAAATAGAATGAAAAGGAAGGAAGGGGGGAGGGGAAGAGAGAGAGAGAGAGGAAGGAGGGAAGGAAGGAGGGAGGGAGGGAGGGAGGGAGGGAGGGAGGAAGAAGAAAGGTGGTTACGAAGGGTGGGGGTGGGGAGATTAGCATTTGGAGGTAGAGAGCTTAAGTTTTGTGAGATGACAAAGTTCTCAAGATCTATCTCACAATGTGAATATATCTGACACTAAGGAACTGGACACTCAAAACAAGACAGTAAATGTAGTATGTTTTTAATAACACAATTTAATGTTATATGTTTTTAATAACACAAAAAGAAGGAACTCTTGAGGCTTCCCTGGTGGCGCAGTGCTTGGGAATCTGCCTGCTAATGCAGGGGACACGGGTTCGAGCCCTGGTCTGGGAGGATCCCACATGCCGCGGAGCAACTAGGCCCGTGAGCCACAAGTACTGAGCCTGCGCGTCTGGAGCCTGTGCTCCGCAACAAGAGAGGCCGCGATAGTGAGAGGCCCGCGCACCGTGATGAAGAGTGGCCCCCGCTCGCCGCAACTAGAGAAAGCCCTCGCAAGGAAACGAAGACCCAACACAGCAAAAATAAATAAATAAATTACTAAACTCCTACCCCCAACATCTTAAAAAAAAAAAAAAAAAGAAGGAACTCTTTTAAACACATTCACAAACGTTCTTGACATGAAAGGCCACATTCATCCTGGCCCTTTCTTTAGCATTTCCCGTGTTCACCTAAAGGAAGGGCCCTTTGCACACACTGTGCCCAATGCGGTAAACCAAACCCACATCCATCCCCAATCACCTGAGGACTACTGGTCCCTCCAGGTTCCCAATGCACAGGAAGACTGCCGACAGTCTCTGATTGAAAGCTGTCTGGGTCGTGAACAACATAGGCTTCTCCCATGCAAGATGGGGACCCGGTCCCCTGAAGGGAGACGAGACAGCCTCTTGGGTTCTGCTGTAGTACAATTAGAGCTTTGACTTGAGAGTCTCACAGAGCTTTGTGGGTTTTTTGTTTGTTTTTTAAACAAACACTGCTTGACATGTCTCAAAAAGAGAAAGTATATTCAGAACTCTTGTATTTTCAGGTAATAACTCACTCTCCCTTCATTTTCCTTGGTGCTGGGTGACTAATTCTCCTTCTTTGATCGCCTGTGCTCCAGGACAAAGCAAGAAGTATGTGGAAATGGGGGTAAGTTCCCCAAAACATCACCTCAGGCTTACCTTTTCCAGCTTCTCTTGGAGCTCCTGAATTTTGAGCTGCTGCTCAGCATTGATCTGTGATTAAAATCCCAGGAAATAAAGCAAAAAAGGCAAATTGGCATTAAGGTCTTTCTACATTTACTGCAGTCCTATTTTCTTGAGGTTTCTGTTGGGGTCTCTTTGTTTTGTTTTCCAATACCTACTGATGGAGAGGAAGAACAGTAGCCTATCAGAGAAACCTCTGAATGTCTCAGTGCAAACCTCCATGTGGACTATTTCTCTAGAACCAGCAACACACATACAGATGGCAAAAAAAGAGAAACAAAGTCGCCGGTACCCTAAAACAGTAAGAATTTTCCCACGTGTCTTACTGAGTGTCTGGATTTGTGTGTTACTGTGAGCGGGCCTGACCAAAAAAAATGAGGTGTCTTCTATCCCTTTTAGAAACATAGCTGAAGCTAAACATGGTCATCCAGAGACTGACCATCAAAATAAACCCAGAAGACAGTTCTCTATTCATCCCAAGTGTATTCTTAACCAGTGACAGGCCACGGAGAACAACATTTAAGAGGCTGTCTACCCAAAATCACGATACCAATAATGGAAAATACCTTCTCCAGTTTGGCATATTCTCCCACTTCAGGCTTCCCTTGATCTTTAGCCTGTAATTTAAAAGATACAACATATTGGAAAATCTCAAGAACCTAAAAGTCTTATAAGACAACACTACAGGCTTTCTTGGTCTCTGTGGTCAAAATAATGAGGATGATGATAAAAATAATTAAGTATCTTCTCTAACCAAGACCAGGAGGCTTTGCAGGACACCCCATTATTTCCCAAATGTACACTCGTGAAGCTAGGATTCCCTTTATTATTGCTAAGATCATCCATGATTCTACCCCCAAAACACCCTCCCCGGCAGGGAGCTGGCTACCTTCATCAATTTATGCTGACATTCTGTTGCTTTCCGCTTGAACTCTTCGGCAGCCAGCCGAGACTCTCTGAGCTCCGATTCATAGAGATCACTCCGTCTTCTGGCCGAAACCAGGTCCTCTTCCAACTGATTCATCATTAACCTCATTTCTTCCACTTGAGCCTGGTACTCCTAAAGAGTAGGCAATGGAAGGAAGGTGAATTTTGGAACTCCTGAAAGGAAAGATGGGAGGTGAAGATGGAAAAACACAGACCACAGAGGGAAGACACAGTGAAGAGAGATCGGAGAGAATGGACCTAGAGAAAAGGTGAGTAGAAAGATGGGGATAAGGGCGAGGTGTGTGGATGGACGAGGAGGGAGAAAAGAATATTAAATCTTTAAACTGTTTTCATCTAGATCATGAATCACTAGTAACACCATTTGGAACAAATGTGCCTATACACAATAAGATCCTTTGAGCAAATAATATCGTACAAGAAGTGCAGAACCTTAAGACCTTTGTAACACAGGAGAGCTGAAAGGGATGTACTTTAAACAACCAGGATAATCTGCTTATGCGTAGCTTCCCTCCAAGGGTAATCATTTATACAGATTTGTCCTTTAGAAGTTATGTGCTCCTAACACAATTAGATATGGTACTAGTTTTAAAATTAACCTTTCAGATGGCACAAGGGGGTAATTGGAAATCTCAGTGGAGAGAATCTTGGAAGGTGAAACTCATCATGTCAGTTTCTCACCATTAATTTTTCTGGGCTCCAAACTGCATGATGAACTAAACATTGCTCTTGAGAGGCAAGTCACCCTGAAATTTGGAAGAGTCAGGAAACACTGGCTCTGATCAAAGTAACTTGTGAGAAAGACTCTGAAGAAAGGATTATCTTGTTCCCTCGAGCAAAAGCCTTTAAAGTAATCCCAACGGCCCAACCTTTTCCAAATTGAATTTCTAAAATCAAAACAGGACATCTGGGGCTTCCCTGGTGGCACAGTGGTTGGGAGTCCGCCTGCCGATGCAGGGGACGCAGGTTCGTGCCCCGGTCTGGGAGGATCCCACGTGCCACGGAGCGGCTGGGCCCGTGAGCCGTGGCCGCTGGGCCTGTGCGTCCGGGGCCTGTGCTCCGCGGCGAGGGAGGCCACAGCAGGGGGAGGCCCATGTACCGCAAAAAAAAAAAAAAAAAAAAAAAAAAAAAGGCTTGGTAAAAAATTAATAAAAATTAAACAAAACAAAACAGGACATCTGCATCAAAGTTTTCCAAAACTGATTTACCAGAAGAAATGGGCAATGGTTTCGAAAACTTTGGGGCAGAGTATGAAAATATTCTCTGTTAGCAAAAGCAAAGCTTATATATATAAGGATTATGAATGAGCAGTTTATCCAATCCAAGGTGGCGGATTTAAAATGAAAAGAATAAAGAATTAAGACTGTCTTTGACCTTCGCAATGTACAGCGATCATCTCTAAGATCCGTTCCCCCAAGAAATAACTGAAGAGGGATCAACTGAGCAAGGTTATGCTTTTAGCCAATAAAATGTCTTTTTTCTTCTTTCTTTTTTTAGTAACAGAATATAAAGTAAACCTTTCATCCTTTGTAACAGGCAGTCCCCCCAGTGCACACTCAAGGGGGGGTGACGTCCTTATGAAAATGGATAGTTTTCACGTAAGCACATCTCTCTGTATTACTGGCACAGCGGAAAGCAGAAAAACTGAGCACAGGATGGAGCCTGGTCTCATTTCACTCCTTCCCACCCAAAAGCGTACAGTCGTCCCTCGGTATCCACAGGGGAACGGCTCCAGAACCAAATCCGGTCCACAGGTGGTTGAAATCGCAGACATGGAACCCGTGGATACGGAGGGCCGACTGTATTGTTATTGAAGGTCAATCCTACAAGTCATGGGGCGCCAGGTTTTCTGGACGATGCCCACTAAGTGAGTGGTGCTGGGTTATATAAGCAAAGGTCTTTATAACCTACTGAACAATTATCTCAACTCACAGAATGGAGCGTGAGCCGGTGATGTGAAACAGTACACCCTCTACTTGGGGTTTTTCTAGACCCCTCGGCCAGGGCTGTGTCATGACTTATTATGACTTTCATAGCTCTGGGTATTGTGCCTTCCTGGATCCCTTCCTCCATTTAAAAAAAAAAAAAAATATATATATATATATATATAATATATTATATAATATATATTATATATATATTATATATATAAAATTCTATTTTACAATAGCAGCATACATATAAAGACAAAAACATTACCTACGAAAACCGTTTCTTCTACCTAAAACTCATTTTTTTTCTTCTGATTTTAGAGTTTTAAAAAATCCAAAGTCCCCACAGACACAAATACCAAGCTGTGGAGGAAGCAAAGAGGTAGGAGGCACTCTTGTCCATCTTTTATCCTTGAGCTCCCTTGTCTGACTTAAACTTATGTCGGCAAGAAGGGAACGTAATTTCTGTGTTTTGTCAAGAGTGAGGACAGAGCACTGTTCCCCCAACATCTCTCTTTCCTGAGCCGTCAGCGCCCAGGGGGAGGAAGGCAAGAATCAGGCAACATCTCTGTCAGCAATCTGAGCTCTGGGGGCACCGGCCTGCTACAAGCATCAAACAAAATTCCACCTCATTTATTGAGCCACTGTTACTCTGTTGGATGCTTCAAGGAAATCCTATACATCCAACAGCTGACCAAATCCCTGCTTCAGGAAAACTCTGAGAGAAGATAATCAGGTCAGTTCCCAAGGACAGCTGAGAGGCAGCTGTATGTATCTCAGCATGGGCTGAACTGTGGGTCAGAGTTGAACAGGATCAGAATGGGGAACCGTGGACAACTTTTGGGTCCTGCCTTGAGTCATTCTTTGGAATGGAGCTTCAGAATTTTGTGGGAAGGAAGACATGGTCCTATTCAATCAGAAATCCTGAAACCCAAATGCCTTCTGTGTTACCTGAACTTCTGTCTCCCTTCCAGGGATGGGGGGTGGAGGGGGGCAGGGGAGGGGTGGGACAAAATCAGCAATTGCTACTGATGGAGCATGAATCTAACCATCATGTGAGACGCTTAGGTGTTTTTATTTGTTTATTTAATTTTTGGCCACTCCACGTGGGATCTTAGTTTCCTGACCGGGAATAGAACCCATGCCCCCTGCAGTGGGAACGCAGGGTCCTAACCACTGAACCACCAGGGAATTCCCTAGGTGTTTTTATTTTAAACCAAATTCAAGTGCTCCATTGGGGGTAGCTAAGCAGAAGCAACATATTTAAATAAACAGCGGTACAGAAATTGGCTTTGAGAGGAAGAGTGCGGAATAAATGGCAAACCTGGGAGGAATTGACAGGCTGCAAACCAAATACTAGGAGTTTGCGGAAAGTATTAAATGCTTTTTCCTGGATTGCAAACATCCTGCTCTCACCAAACTTACCGAGAGTCATTTTAATAAATCCTTCTTCCGATGAGAAATAAAATCTGAAACGAAGTTTTCTCCCCCTCAAAATGGAACGCTTAGCAGTCATTAAATCTAAAATTCCACATGGATGCCAACTGTGGTATGAATCACAAAGGACATTTCTTTGAACTCAACCACCAGCATACACCTTTTCAAAGTGTCCTGATAATTCTGTTTCTATGGAATTTCACAGACACCAGCTGCTCCCTCTGGTGGCCAAGCATAGCTTTCATTTCCCCAGGATGTCACCAAAAGCAAATTTCCAACCACACTGAACTAATGGGAGAAAAAGAATCCTACCTCTTGAAACTTTTAGGATGAAAAACTGTGTTGATAAAAGGGGCAACGGGTCAACTGTCAAAGCAGATTTTTTCAAGCTGTAGGTGTGACCTTCAAAATCTCTAAGTTAGTGGTGGTGTTCAGAAACCTGACAACCAATTTGCACCATTTCCTATGCACGTTTATTCAGAACACTTTTATCAAGCAAGAGGATATTAACCAATGATTTAAAAAGTATTAAGGTGATAATGAGACGATGCCAACAAAACATCCAAAACAGGAATTCTTTCTGTAAAGAACAGCTAAGGAATCAAATTATTTGCCGGCGTTTCTTGCATCAGCACCACCCAGATGGCTAAGTGTGCGTTACCCAGAGACGAAAATGTTCATTTCCATCACTGTTTCCACTAGATTTTCTGAAGTGAATGAGAGCTGCCTGGCAGCTGATAATTCAGCTCTCCGACTGCTCAGTGCATTCTCTTCATTAAAGTTTCTATTCACAGTTTCTTCAAAGGACAAAAAAAAAAGAAAATCCATGCTAAAAAGGAAACAGTGAAGTGAAATAAAAATGAACCATCTAGAAAGAAACTCCTTTTAGAAATAGAGGGGGTAAAAAAAGAGAGGAGGCTTTTTAAAGGTCTGGATTCTCTTTTCTGAACACACAGGGGAGGGCTTTCTGTAGTCAGATTTGCCGTGTCAATTCTGACTCGGCCTTAACTGCTCAAACTCTTCTTCCAGGATAAGTCTTTAGATAAGTAAGACTATGAAGTACCCTGGCTTTTCTCAAAAACTTAAAGTGCATCTGAAAAGCTATGAAAACATTAATTTTTTTTTTAATGGTCTAAAGCAAAGGTTGGCAAACTCTTTTGGTAAAAAGCTAGATAGGAAGCCATTTCAGTTTTGCAGTCCATGTGGTCTCTGTCAAAAGCACTCACCTCTGCCATTGTAGCATGATCAACAGCTATGGGCAGTACCTAAATGAATGGCTGTGCTGTGTTCCAATAATACTTTATAAACACTGAAATGTGAATTCCATATGAAATATTCTTCTTCTTTTGAGTTTTTTCCCCCGTTTAAAAATGCAAAAACCATTCTTAGCTTGTGGTCATGAAAAACAGGTGGTTGGCCAGATTCTCACCCACAGGCTGCAGTTTGCCCACCCCTGCTCTAAACCTACACCTTCGATTGAAAAAAGTAGCCATCATGGGGTCCAGACTTCACAAGGAGCTAGATAGAACAAGGACTCTGCCATTTATATAAATCATGGGGAATCTAAAAGTTCCAAATGACCTACATAACTTTCTCTCCTCACCGCTCCCCCTTCCCTCTCTCTGTCCCTCAAACACACCTCTCCTGAAATGAGAGGTCCGGTTGGTGCCCTGCTCCCAGGCAGGGAGCCATACCTGCTCTTTGATTTCTTGGAGCTTCCGGCTCTGCTCTCTGATATCGTGGAGAAGCTGCAGTGCTTTGTCGTCCTCCTGGGACACCTCCATCCGTGCTTGCTCCAAACTTCGCTTTAAGCTCTGCGGAAAGCAAAATTTTAATAGGGTTGTCCTGTGGATCCTGCTCTGTTTGAAAAGATTCATTAAGGGAGCTGCAGGCTGCTTCGCAGACACCAAGATGGTTTCAGGTGACGGGCCAAAGTCGACAACTTCCGGTGAGTCGCTGATTCCAGGTTTCATCCTGTAAAACCCCTTGGTTCAAGAAACATCATCTCTAAACCTTATGACCTTATGGATCCAGCCTGAAACTGCATCCACCTGTTTCCTACCTGCCTTCGCAGATACTTACTTGTATGTTCAGAACTAAAAACTAATAAGATCCCTTAGCCGTGAAACCATCATTGGGGTGGCTACAAAGTCGTTTCTGGAATAGCAGTTATTCGAGGACTGTCAAGTATATATCCCTCTTTCAAAGTAGCAATGACTTCATTCTCTGCCCAGGTGCCATTTAAGACTCCAAGCAAACTATTTCCACCTCCTGGCTTACGTTTCCTGGACACCTTTCATCCAAAAGGTTCCCTCAATGCTTCAGTGACACTGAAATATAGATCTGAAATACAAAGCTGAATAACTTTACCCACCACTGAAAGGAGGCCAAATCTGGAATGGAAACATAGCAGTTATTCTTAATCAGCCACGCTCTATAGATTTCCTCTCCCTTGTGGGAAAAAAAAAAAACACTTGAAAAATGTGTGATTCAACTTGTTAAGACTGTACATTAAAAAACACCTGAATGAAAATTTTTAACGAGACAATGGAGAAGACAGTCCACTCTTGTGAAGGAAAGAAAAACAAAAGTCGCATGGTAAAAGATGACAGAGGGTCTGGGTTTTAAAGGCTGAGTTTTGCTTGTTGCTGCGCTGGTTCTAGGCAATGGAATATTGATTTGGGACAGATTCAAAATACATTTTCTTGCACTTATTTGGGAGCTTGGTTCCTGAGGCTGACTGTGCTGGACACGAGGTGGAGCAGAGAGGTTGGGATGGGAGATGCTGAGACCCTCTGCAACGCCGTCTATGCCCGTCTCCAGGCTCCTACCTGGACTTTCTGAGCCTGATCTCAGGCCTCTGGGCCCTCACGCCCGGCTCCCGCTACTCTGCACATCACAGGTCTTGCTCGTGCGTCCTCCCTCTCTCTCCTCTCTGCCCCTGGCTGTGATGTGCCTCATGATGCTGTCACGAAACAGGATGAGACACACACGACGGGAAGCGCCCGCTCCGAGGGAAGGGGGCTTTGGGGGGAAGGCTCACACTGCACTCTGTGATGTAGGTAGCAAGGTCCTGCTCCAGGAGGGATCTCTGAGTCTCAGAGGCCTTCAGCTCCACCTCCTTCTGACTAAGCACAGCCTCCACCTCTGACACTCTCCGATGTAACCGGGTCATTTCCTGCTCCATCTGAAATAAACACAGCGACACGTTAAAAAGGCCCGGGGGGCGGGGGGCGGGGGGGTGTTCGTCAGGAGCAATCGCATCTCAAGCCACCTCCGAGACCACCTGGTGGTCCTGGCTGGCGCTAACTCGCCAAAAGGTTGGGATGGAAATACCATGGTTTCTTCGCCTGGGAGCGCACAGGTCTTCGTAAGGGCAGTCACCAATGCTAAGTCACTCCTCTCATGCAAGGCTGGGTTCACACTCGATCACTTCTCTAACCCAGTGAGCGAGGAAGCCACAATCACCATTTTTTTCACCTGTTTGCTTTTTTTTGGGTTTGGTTTGGGTTTTTTTTGCAGACGTCAGTTTAATTTTACCCCAAATCCATCTTGATCCCCCCCATCTCCTTGCAAATATCTAGAGGACAAATCCAGGACAGGGCAAGGAGATATGGATTCGTCTGCACTCTTAGGAGTCCCAGGCAAGAAGTGACTCTTACGAGCTTCCAGAGAGCTGCCCCTGGGCAGAAACAGTGAGCGTTAAGAGACGTTGAGCATAATCAACACAGTGGCCGCAGTTACATAAGCAGGAGTTTTTAAAGACTAGGAAGAGAGACTTCGCATCACTCAAAGCAGATGGGATGCATCTCGGCCACAGGTGAGGACCCACGCCACCTGCCAGAAGACGCAGACATCTAGCTGGGTCATGCTGAGGAACTGGCCGCTTTATATCCAGGGCCTCCTCTGGTTAAGATTTAAAGGATTTACGGCAGCGTCAAGGCCCGAATTCATCTCCCTCTGAGCTGCCGGAGGCGCGACTTCAGCGCGGGAAGGATCAGGTGGCTCGGCGCCAGCGGCGGCCCCGGGCGGATCCCTTGGCATATATTGACGGGAGGCTCCTGCAGCAAGGAGGGAGGCCGGCTGCGGAAATAAATACCTTGTGACACTTGTCCTGGGAGTCCTGCAGCTCTTTGCTTTTGATGAGAAGTTTCTTTTCCATGGAGCTAGTCTTGGCAGGGGAGTCCAGACTTGACACAACAGACCTGGATGGAAGAAATGGGTGGGCCTGAAAAGCTGCATTCAGAAACTGTGGCAGAGTTTGGGATTAGCAGATGCAAACTATTCCGTACAGAATGGATAAACAACAAGGTCCTGCTGTATAGAGCAGGGGAATATATTCAATACCCTGTGATAAACCATAATGGAAAAGAATATGAAAAGGAATGTATATATGTGGGTAACTGAGTCACTTTGCCATACAGCAGAAATTAACACAACATTGTAAATCAACTATACTTCCATAAAATAAATTAAAAAAAAAAAAAGAAAAACTGCGGCAGAGACCACAAGACCTGCCAGCATCCTTGGCCATCAATAGAGAACTGGGGTAGAGAGACTGACGATGCACCTGATATAACGCTCAGGATAGTATCACAAAAATAATGTAGCATGACCTCCTAAGAATGGGCTAGAAGAATGCTCTCTCCACAAGGACGTACTTACCCACACACATACACATAACTCACACACCCTGCCTCATTCCTAAAAGCAGTTAATTATGGGTGGAGGGACTTCCCTGGTGGTCCAGTGGGTAAGACTCCATGCTCCCAATGCAGGGGGCCCAGGTTTGATCCCTGGTCGGGGAACTAGATCCCGCACACATGCTACAACTAAGAACTCCGCATGCCGCAACTAAAGATCCCGCATGCCGCAACAAAGATCCCGTGTGCCACAACTAAGACCCAGCGCAGTCAAAATAAATAAATAAATAATTTTGTTTGTTTTAATCTGTTTAAAAAAAATTATGGGTGGAGATAACAGTTCTCATACAGGGCAGCTTCCCTCAGTGGTTGGCACCCTGGGCATGAACACTGGGACTGGTGAAGGGCAGAGCTACAGAAATAGCCGACAAAGGTTCTTCTGCACAGAGGGGCATGTGGCAGAGCCCACTGCTGCCCCATTGTCCGATTTTTGTTGCCTTAGTAACGGGGCTGCAGGAGCTGGTTGTCAGAGAGCACTTGCGTCCTACCAGCAGGTGGAAGTTCTGCTTTCCACTGCCCCAGACTACTTCCCTGCCTAAAAGAGGTCAGTTCCCTGCAGCAGCTCAGGTCTCTCTCCTCACAGCTCCCAGCCCAGTGACAGGGGGTGGCGTGATGGTGCTGGCTCGCTGTACCCCAGTGACAGCTCCCAACACACATACTGTAGGGCAGCCAAGTGAGTCAACACCCAGAGTCATGCAGCTCTGTTCAAAATCTGACCTTGCCACTCGCTCTGTGAGCCTCGATTTCCTCATCTGTAAAATGGGGATAATTCTCAACCTACTTCCAAGAGTGCTTATGAGGATTAAGTGAGATAACCCATGGGAAGTCCTTATCACAGTGCCTGGCACATCACGAGGGTTCAATAAATGTCAACCGTCACTACTATCATTGTGGTTTCTATCATCATTACCTTTGCAATGGTGTGAGCAGCACATGCCTCGCAGGCCTAAAACCCTTGCTTGAAACAGTGAAACTTGGGACTTCCCTGGTGAGCCAGTGGTTAAGAACCCGCCTTCCAATGCAGGGGACACAGATTCAATCCCTGGTCGGGGAACTAAGATTCCACATGCCACGGGGCGACTAAGCCCACGTGCCACAACTAAGACCTGACGCAGCCAAGTAAATAAATAAATACTAAAAAAAAAGAGAGAAAGAAAGAAATAGTGAAACTCAGGGGGCTGAATTTGCTCCATGCTATTATTCACATTAGAACAGATGTTGATCATTCACAGAAATGGCACCGGGGACTGAAATCCAGAAATAAATCTTTTTTTAAAATCTCACTTTGGGCTAAAAATTTTAACCAAGTTCTGCTCCTCTCACTGGCCTATTTTCTACCTAAATCTAGTCAAAACACATACAAACACATTTTTTTTTTTAACGTGAGATGAAATGGGTTGCTTGGCACGGCCTTGAGTTGCCTTCGCTATTTCCTTTATTCCTGGTGTCATTCTGGTGGGTGGGCTAGAGAAGACCCGACCACCCAAGGAGGGAGGGATGATCCACAGACCGGGTCCCGGTCCTTCAGTCATCAGAAGTCACCCACACTGACACAAGTCAGGGATGACAAGAGGGGCCATGGCTCTCTGGGCCTGAGCACAAAACCAGCACCCTCGGAGAAGAACGATTACATGGGTGCACGATGATGGGACAGGAGGGGGCTCTCAAAACTTGATGACAGGTGGAGGGCAGGCTCCAGAGGGGTATAAAGTGTGCTCCTGTGGGTACAAAGCCCACTGCTTATTCACCCAAAAAGAGCCTTTCTAGGTCACCTGTTAACGGGGCCCAGAATCAGGGAGATGCGCAGCCCCCATCCGCTGACGCGCGCAGGAGACGATGCACCAGCCCCTCCCCATCACCGGAGTCCAACTCCCTCATTCTGCTATTTTGATGCTTGACAAATGTTCACTGTTTAGAAGTTCTAAGTATGGCAATTAAGTCTCTTCAGAATAAAGGTGCTAAAGAAATCTTTTTTTTTTTAAGAATAAATAAAAATTACATCTAAAAAAAAAAAGCTGGGGGCTTCTCTGGTGGCACAGTGGTTAAGAATCCACCTGCCAAGGCAGGGGTCACAGGTTCGATCCCTGGTCTGGGAAGATCCCACATGCCGCGGAGCAACTAAGCCCGTGCACCACAACTACTGAGCCTGCGCTCTAGAGCCCACGAGCCACAACTACTGAAGCCCGCGCGCCTAGAGCCCATGCTCAGCAACAAGAGAAGCCACTGCAATGAGAAGCCTGCACACCGCAACAAAGAGTAGGCCCCGCTCGCCGCAACTAGAGAAAGCCCACGCGCAGCAACAAAGACCCAACGCAGCCATAAATAAATAAATAAATAAATTTATTTTTAAAAAGCTATGGTAAGTTTGCTGTGACTAAACCCAGGTTGTAGCAACAATCCCGTAAACAGTAATGGGATTGGAGGATGAGGCTGGGGGATGAGGACAGAAGGGGGAAAGGTCACTGCAGCTTTCTAGGATGACTCTGGTCTTCAGATCGGCTACACATTAGAATCACTTGAAGAGCTTTTTAAAAATTACCGATGTCAGCCAGTGAAAACACTCGTGTGACAGTATAATGGTGGCTACACGTTATCATACCATTGTCCTTACTCACAGAAGGTACACCACCAAGAGTGAACCCTAAATAGGGAGGTTCAGTGATTGTAACAAAGGCACCCCTCTGGGGGGGATGTTGATAACGCGGGAGGCTGTGCATGAGTTGGGGGCAAGGGGCATATGGTAAATCTCTATACCTCTTGCTAGTATTGCTGTGAGCCTAAAACTGTTCTAAAAAAACTAAAGTTAAAAAAAAGAAACTGATATCCAGGGCCCAACCAGACCAATTAAATCAGAGACAGAAAGGGTGGGAGTGGGGCCTGGGTAACACCATTTTTATTAAGCTCCCAGGTGATTCTAACGTACAAACAGGCTTGAGAACCATGGTGCTAATGAGAACAAAGTACGCGTGATTTAAGGTCCAGGCATTTAAAACTCACAGTATGACCGCCCCCAGCATTTGGTTCCAGGTGGCACTTTGGTCAGGCCATTTAACTGGTGCCTTTTGGTCACTCTTTCAGTGGAAACACAATTTTGAAGTTAATCATGGTAAGCTATGAATTGCAAGAAAACGTACAGATTTCAGACACTGATTAAAGACTATTCCTACCCCCTCCATTTTAATAAGTCAACTAAAATATACCATTTCCATGAATTTCTATAAAAGAAATATACTAGAGACAGGTATGACTCAACGTGACATATTTGTATTCTATTTATTTTTCATGTACACACTTAGGCCAATTCAATCATGAATGTCAATGATAAGTAAGCTCTCAATATGTACTTCTTGAATGAACAGATTCCCCCCCCCCAGTAGATATTACGAAATATTATCACAACTTACTTACTTTTTCTAGGATTTTCATTATCCGTCCTTCTGACTTTGAAAGCAAGAGCAAATTATTGCTGACATCTGTACTATTCTAGAATTGACTGTGATGTAAATCATAGCTTGAGAGGTCTGATCCAAAGCTGGCCTCAGAGCCACCGGACTATTACCAAATTCAGCACTGTCCTCTTCAAGTAGCAACTCTGCTGGTCTAAAATCATCCTGAAAAGTACCATTTCATCAAGTGTGGTAATATTTAAAGAGCTGATGCTACTGTTTCTTTAAGAGAAGGAAAGTACAAAAAATCCTGTAATTGGCTGTAACTCTAAAGCTATCGGAGATGGGCATGGAATTGCTGTAAAGAAACTATTTCTGTTGACCCTGAAATGGGACAGAGTCTACCTGCTAACTTAAGAAAGAGTTGCCAGGGCTTCCCTGATGGCACAGTGGTTGAGAATCCGCCTGCCAATGCAGGGGACATGGGTTCGAGCCCTGGTCCGGGAAGATCCTACATGCCGCGGAGCAACTAAACCCGTGCGCCACAACTACTGAGCCTGCGCTCTAGAGCCTGCGCGCCACAACTACTGAGCCCACATGCCACAACTACTGAAGCCCGTGCACCTAGAGCCCGTGCTCTGCAACAAGAGAAGCCACCACAGTGAGAAGCCTGTGCACCACAACGAAGAGTAGCCCCCGCTCGCTACAACTGGAGAAAGCCCATGTACAGCAACAAAGACCCAACACAGCCAAAAATAAATAAATTTAAAAAGAAAGAATTGCCAGAATTCTCCTTTATTCTCAAAATTCTCAAACTTCAACAGATACGGGCATACCTTGTTTTACTGTGTTTTGCTTTATTAAACTTAACAGATATTGGGATTTTTACAAATGGAAGTTTGCGCAACCCTATGTCAAGCAAGTCTATTGGCGCCATTTTTCCAACAGCATTTGCTCACTTCCTGTCTGTGTCACATTTTGGTAACTCTCACAATACTTCAAACTTTTTCATTATTATTATACAGTAAGTCCCCTACATACGAACAAGTTCCATTCCGAGAGCACGTTCAGAAGTCCAATTTGTTCGTAAGTCCAGCAAAGTTAGCCTAGCTACCCAACTAACACAATCGGCTGTATAGTACTGTACTGTAACAGGTTTATACTTTTCACACAAATAATACATAAAAAAAACCACAAAAAATAAAGAAAAGATTTTTAATCTTACAGCACAGTGCCCTGAAAAGTACAGTAGTACCAGCTACATCACTGCTGCTTTTACACTTGCTTCTGGACATCGGGGGCTTGAAATAAAGATACTGTACTACTGTACTCTATACAGTACTGTAAAGTACACAAAAGCACAACCACTAGTAGAGGATGCACGTATGTGACAATGTACACCAGACAGGTGAACTAATTTATGTGACTGGACATTCGAACATACGTTCGCATCTTTGAAAGTTCGCGACTTGAAGGTTCGTAGGTAGGGGACTTACTGCACTTGTTACGGTGATCTGTGATCTTTGATGTTAGTATTGTAATTGTTTTGAGGCACCACAAACCGCACCCACATAAGACAGTGAACTTAATAAATGTTGTGGGTGTTCTGACTGCCTCCCCTTCCGGCCATTCCCCATCTCTCTCCCTCTCCTCGGGCCTCCCTATTCCCTGAGTCACGATACTGAAATTAGGCCAATTAATAACCCTACAATAGCCTCTAAGTGGTCAAGTGAAAGGAACTGTCACAGGTCACTCACTTTAAATCAAAAGCTAGAAATGATTAAGCTCAGTGAGGAAGGAATGTCAAAAGCCGAGACAGGCTGAAAGCTGGGCTTCTTCGGCCAGTTAGCCAAGTTGTGAATGCAAAGTTCTTGAAGGAAATTAAAAGTGCTCCTCCAGTGAACACATGAATGATAAGAAAGCAAAACAGCCTTATTGCTGACATGAGGGAAGTTTTAATGGTCTGGATAGATGATTACACCAGTCACAGCATTCCCTTAAGCCCAAGCCTAAACCAGAGCAAGATAGTGATTCCTCTGATGGATCTGGGCAAAGTGAATTGAAAATCTTCTGAAAAGGATTCACCATTCTAGATGCCATTAAGGACATTTGTGATTCATGGGAAGATGTCAAAATATCAACATGAACAGGAGTTTAGAAGAAGTTGATTCCAACCCTCATGGATGACATTGAGGGGTTCAAGACTTCAGTGGAGGAAGGAACTGCAGATGTGATGGAAATAGCAAGAGGACTACATTTAGAAGTGGAGCCTGAAGAGGTAACTGAATTGCTGGAATCTCATGACAAAGCTTTAATAGATTAGGAGTTGATTCTTATGTATGAGCAAAGAAAGTGATTTCTTGAGGTGGAATCTACTCCTGGTGAAGATGCTGTGAAGACCGCTGAAATGACAACACAGGATTTAGAATATTACATAAACTTAGCTGATAAAGCAGCAGCAGGGTTTCAGAGGATTAACTCCAGTTTTGCAAGATGTTCTATTATGGGTAAAATGCTATCAAATAACATTGCACACTACAGAGAAATCGTTTGTGAAAGGAAGAGTCAATCAGTGTAGCAGACTTCATTGTTGTCTTATTTTAAGAAATTGCCACAGCCATCCCAGCCCTCAGCAAACATGACCCTTATCAGGCAACAGCCATCAGCATGGAGGCGAGACCCTGCACCAGCAAGAAGATTACGACTCACTGAAGTTTCAGGTGATGGTTTGCATTTTTTAGCAATCAAGTATTTTTTAATTAAGGAATGTACATTGTTTAGACATAATGCTATTGCACACTTAATAGACTATGGTATACCATAAACATAACTTGTATATGCACTGGGAAATCAAAAAAAATTGTGTGACTTGCTTTATTGCGATATTTACCCTACTGCAGTGAATACTGTGATACTCCAAGGTACACCTGTATTTTTTGACCACCTTCTATGAGTGAGTATAAGATAGATAGATAGATAGAAAGAAAAGAAAAAATACATATATATATATCCCTTATACATCAGGGAGAATATAAAAGCCCTGTGATCCCATAAGAGGTACGTGTGGACCAGTGGTTCTCAACTGGGGCAATTTTGCCTCCCATATGACAGGTAGCAATGTCCGGAGACTTTGCTGATTTTCACGACTGGGGGTGGGAGTGCTATTAACATCTAGTGGGTAGAGGCTAGAGATGCTGCTCAACAATTCTACAACCCACAGGACAACCCCCCACAAAAAGAATTATCCAGCCCAACATGTCAACAGCGTCAAGTTGCAAAACTCTGCTGTGGAGGCTATGAAGTTAAGGAAGCCACAATTCCTGTCCTCAAAGAAGTAGCAATGTAGGAGAGAGAATTAATGCCACCACCTTTATTATCAAGAATAGCGCCCATTTATTGAGCACAACGTCAGGCACTGTGCTTGGTACTTTAGGGGTAACCTCACCGAATCCTCCAACAATCCTCTAAGGAGGGCATTATTATCCTGTGGCACTGAGGCTAAGGAACAGCTTACCCTATGGCCTCTACATTCTCCTATCAACCACATTAGGATGACTAGGGTACAGGTGATGGGCAGGAGAGCTGGGTTTTGGTTCAAAGTTGGGCTCTGCAACCCATCAAGTCATGGGAATCCCAACTCTGCTACTTTTTGGCTGGATGGCCTCGGACAAACCCAAGAAAAGAAACCCAAGAAAACTGCCCCAGAGACTCAGAGGAGCGAAGTCAAAGAGGATGGGGAAATGGATCGTGCAAGGGAAGGTAGCTTCTACCCGTGACTAGCTGTGTGCAATGCTGGGAGGGCGACTCCAAGGCCGGGACAGCCTGGGTACCCAAGAACATCCATATGCCAGGTCAGTCCACAGCCACCCCCCAGAAACGGCTCAACTCGCGCATGAGAGCAACTCCTCCTCCATCACTTAGTGGCTCGGGGGGTAATTAAATAGGACAGTACAGATTTTACAGGTCCAGGCTGGTTCATGCTCTGGGCTCGATGAGATGCAGTACAATGAGGATGCTAACAAAAGAATATGCAGCCTGCCCACACATTGCTTGCCTACTCCTCCTGGCTGCATCTTTGATACACAGCCCGTTGTCCCCATGGAGAGAAAAGGCACTTCTGAGCAGCGGGTGCATGCAGCCACCCACCCACACACAGCAGTGCTGTCTCTTCAAGCACAAAGCCAAGTTTGGGTTTTCCTTTTTTTTCCAGCTTCTATTTTCTAGAAAAATTTACTCCGAAATCAACATCTCTCCCTGATATACACATGTGCTTTATAATTATAGAGGTCCAAAGAGTATTAATAGAGGTAATGGTATATGACACAGAGGGAATGTGGGGCTTGGTCGTTACTGCTGCAGCAGAAAGAACGTTTTCTTAAAATGTGTTCGATGTGACCTAAAAATTGCTTTTACATGTAACCTCAACGTTTAAGGAAAAATGACAAGATGCATTTTTTTCAATGTCTATAAATAACTCCCATAACTCAAAAACAATGTCCTTAATAAAGCTATCAATAGAATACGTCATATCAAAAGAGAATACAATCTGTATTTCCAACCTAAAAGAAGGTACATGTGCTGAGTTCTCTCTATCACTACGGTAATAACTAAGATCATGCTTAAGCATCAAGCCATCCATTTATTTCCTTAGGAAGAGAATCCCAAGCCTGCAAGACATGCCTCCACATCACAGATCACATCGATCACAAATCACAGATATTCTTGAGATAACCAAGAATGGATACTTGGAGGCTAAAATGAGGGAATCGAAATTAGCTCAGTTGAGAGCTCTACCTTAATTGTGGCCAACGGCACTAAAAATACACGCAAGCGCAAGATGTAATATGGTGCAAAAAATAAAACACTCATCAGCATTCTGTTCCAAAAATATATTGGCTTTTAAGATTGAGCATTCTGAAATTTATGAACTAACTTTATAAGCCCGTTTAAAAATACACACTGGTGTCCATCATGAACACTTGGAAATACAGTAGTCCCCCCTGATCCACAGTTTCACTTTTCATGGTTTCATATACTCATGGTCAACTGTGGCCCAAAAATATTACATGGAAAATTCTAGAAATAAACAATTTATAAGCTTTCAATTGAGCACTGATCTGAGCAGTATGATGAAATCTTGCGCTGCCCTGCTCTGTCCCACCTGGGACGTTATTCATCCCTTTATCCAGCCTATCCATGCTGTATACGCTACCGGCTAGCCAAGATACAGTTATCGGATTGACTGTCGAAACATCGCAGTGCCTGTGTTCATTATTATACTTAATAATGGCCCCAAAGCCCAAGAGTAGTGATGTGGCAATTCTGATACCCTCTTACTGTGTCTAATTTGTAAATTAAACTTAATCATAGGTATGTAGGTATGTATAGGGAAAAAAGTATATAGAGAGGGTTCAGCACTACACGCTGTTTCAAGCATCCATTGGGGGTCTTGGGACATGTTCCCAGAAGGTAAGGGGGGACTACTACCCCAAAAATACCGCTCTTCTAAAAAGCTTCTGAATCTAGCTAGCTTTGGGGCACCTCCTTGCCAACTCACACACACACCACATACACACACACACACAGAGCAGTGGTCTCCAGCTGAATAAGAACATATGCTTTGGAATGACTCAAGAATCATGTATTAAAACTCACGCTATTAATTAAAGTATAGTTACGTGATTTCTAATACAGTCCCCACCTCTAAGCCAGTGCCTAGCTTCGCAGGTTAATTTCACTGGTATACCACCACCTCTTGCCTGGATGGCTGCAGTAACTTAACCCATCTCCCTGAAGCCGACTCTTGCCATCCTGCTGTCCACCACACCGTGATCAGAGGGCCTCTCTGTACCATGAGAACCAGACCCTCCACGTTCCTACTCAAAATCCTGCAAAGGCTTCCTGCTTATTGCAAATAGAGCAAAATCCAAAACCAAAGGCCCTGCCTACCTCTTCTCGGACCACTTCCCCCGTGCATCCGGAAGCTCTGGCTACTCCAACGTGCTTTCTGGACACCCACTGGACATCCATGGGCTAGTGCCGGCCTCAGGGACTAAAGTGCTGGTTCCCAGCCATTGCCCACCCAGGTTCAGATTTCTTCAGAGCACTTCCCACCATCTGAAAAATGTCTTGCCCATGAACTTACTTATCCTCTGTCTCCCTGCACAGAATGTTAGCTTCCCAAGGGCAGGGACCTTATCTATCTTGCTCAGACATGCCACAAGGCTTAGAACTACATGTTTTACAATGAACGAATGAATGAATGTGCCAAGCACTTCTGTGCCCCAGGCAGTCTCAGTTTAAAGGTCACAGTGGGACAAAGAGATCCAAAATAAGAAGTGAACTGAATCAATGCTGACTTGAGAAAGCGCTCTGGCCCTCACACGGGAAATGCTCAGTATTGGTTCTGGATGGCACTGTCACGATGACACACATGCTGTCCCATCCAGGGGACGCTCAAGCACTGGAGGGTGGGTGGGAGTGCGTGACCTCCAGGCTTGCCACAGCACACGTCCACCTCCCCCAGCACCGAGTTCCAGACCCCGCTGGAACTAGGTCCTATCAGGAGCCTGCAGTGTGTTTTACAGAAGGTATAGCCAACCAACACATCACAGACTCCATTCTGAGCAAAAAATTGGATAGAGACATTAGGAAATCTGTCAGGCACCCCCACGGAGTCTGATTCTCTCAATGGGCAGAAACCAGCAAGATGTCTTTATAAAAAGGAGCGGGGAAGAAGAGACTCAAAAGCACCCCTGGGCCCATCTTCACCCCTAAATAACAACAACAAATATGAAATGAACACCCACTCTGCTCCCAGCACTAACACTACATGCTCTGCGTGACCCCACGATAAACCCAGCAGGTTGGCACGAATAACCCCCACTTTATACGTAAGGGAAGTGATGCTGAGAGGTCAAGTGCCTTATTTGCACAGCTCGTGAGGCAGGGAGCCTTGACTTGAACCTACATCTGCCTGGTCCCAAAGCCTAGACTTGCAACATTCCGTCCCCCAAAACAAAGAATGCTTGTATCAGCTCTAAAGTTAAAAGCTGGAAAAGTTGGCCATCGACGGCCACACGCATGGTAAGTGAACTTAAGAAGTAACCCAAGCGGGCTTCCCTGGTGATGCAGCGGTTAAGAATCTGCCTGCCAATTCAGGGGACACGAGTTTGAGCCCTGGTCCAGGAAGATCCCACATGCCGTGGAGCAACTAAGCCCGGGCGCCACAACTACTGGGCCTGCAATCTAGAACCCACAAGCCACAACTACTGAGCCCATGTGCCACAACTACTGAAGCCTGCATTCCTAGAGCCCGTGCTCCACAACAAGAGAAGCCACCGCCTGCGCACTGCAACGAAGAGTAGCCCCCACTAGCCGCAACTTGAGAAAGCCCGCGTGCAGCAACGAAGACCCAACGCAGCCAATAAATAAATAAATGTTCCTTAAAAAAAAAAAAGAAGTAACCCAAGCTTCTTGATCAGTTTCCTTGTCTGTAAAACAACGGGTTACCACTGGGATTAAATGAGAATGTTCATCAAGCCCTTAGAATAGTGTCTGGTACAATGAGTTCTCAGTAAAGTCATCTCTTTCGCCTTTATTATTAGGCTAGTCCGTCGATCCTGCACAGTCTAGCAGAGTCAGGATTGTTAGAGGCAGGGCAGTGTAGTGGTCCAGGCTATGGGTCTAAGTCTCAGATCTGTTACTACCTGCAAAACCTCAGGCAAGTAACCTAACCTTGCTGAGCCTCAGAGTCCTCCTCTGTAAAATGAGGATAATACCAGCTACCTCATAGTTATGGTGAGATTGTGACGACTTAATGAGACAACGCACGTGAAGGGGCATTCGGCACAGTGCTGGGCGCACAGGAAGTACTCAAGAGACGACAGCGTCCATGAGCAGCTGTATAAACTGTGCAGAAGAATTGGAATAATCCCTGGCCACTTCTAGTTCAATCTGACAAATGTTCACTGAAGGCCTGCCAGAGGCAAGGCTCCGCTGCATGCAAAGTGTGGAAGACACCATCCCCAACCTCGATGAGCGCTGAGCAGCTGGGCCAGACACAGGGCACAAGGAGAGGGGTGAGTGAGAAGGCAGGCTGGGGTCTTGGCACACCAGGCTTGAACACCCAGCTCAGGAGTGGTCATTAATTCTGTGCACATCGTGATGCTACTGAAGGGCTCAGCAGGAAAATGACATCATCCAACATGTGCTTTGGGAGAATTCCACCCTCTGTAGAGAATGGATTAGACCGGGGAAAACTGGAGGCAGATGAATCAG
Source organism: Tursiops truncatus (assembly GCF_011762595.2). Classification (NCBI taxonomy): domain Eukaryota; kingdom Metazoa; phylum Chordata; class Mammalia; order Artiodactyla; family Delphinidae; genus Tursiops; species Tursiops truncatus. The sequence continues at coordinate 9,724,923 of NC_047046.1, read as the reverse complement.
TCAGGAGGCTACTGCAGTAGTCCAGAACTCAATGAGGGGTGGCGGTGGGGACAGAAACCCGGGCATACACGCAAGAGGCACAACTTCGAAAACTCGGCAACTGATGAGACGGTGGGGGAGATGAAAAATAGTTTAAGATGACTCCGTTTTCTTGCCTAGAAAGGTAGAGAAAGTGGTAGTTTCTTAAATGAAATGAGGAAAACTAAACTGGCACCAAGGGGCTTACTGAGTGAGCAAGTGAGTCTGTGCTGGGAACAGGGATGGAGAGATGCTAGTAGGACATTCTGGTGATGATGAGCAGGGCCCAATGGGAGGAAGGCCATGGGGGGGAGGAAGGCCATGGGGAAGTGAGAGTTACAGTCAATGGACTCAATGAGATCACCCCGAACAGGCTAAAAAAACAACTAAGGTGGAGCTTTAGGGGATGGTGCAACATCTCAAGGGCGGCCTGAAACAGACACGGAACAGGGAGAACAGCAGTCAGAGAGGAAGGAGGGAAAACCAAGTTTCCATAACGTGGAAGAGAAGGAGAAAGTTTCAAGACACTCGTGGCAACTAATGGTATCATGTGGTGGGGTGGCAACCACTAAACACAGTGGCTGGGTGGAATCCGTGGCTTCTGAGACAGTGATTTTCATAGAGTTGGAGAGGTTGGAAAAGAGGCATTGAGGGTAGGCTATTCTTTCAGGAAGTTCGTCAGAGAAAGGAAGGTGAGGAGGTCAGGAGACTCAAGACAAGTAAAACAGAGAGAACCGAGAGAAATTCACTTAGGGGAAGGGACACTTGCCAAACTGGCACCGAGATTGGGAACATACAGCACCAGTTAGTCAATTACTGTCTTCTTAAGGGATCCGAGGCAACCATGCGAATCAGCATGTGTAGACCAGCAAAAAAAGGCAGATCTTCTGGAGCCTAATCCTCAGGACTGGGCTGGTAGCGCTTCGATCGGATTTCCTAAAGGTACCTTTAAGACAAATGAGAAGGCGGCAGAATGGTCCTGCCAGGCCTGCGAGGCGAGCACACACAGTCTAAATAGAGAACAGAATAAGGCAAGAAGAACAAGATGTGCTTGACTTAGAGAAGAAATTGAGCAAGAGGAGAAAACCCCACAAAATACACAGAGGCGAGTCTTAGGCACCTGGTCAGGATGACCGTGGAGTGGAAACAGCACGGGGCACTTTAGGGCAGTGTCCACGGGCAGGAGCTGGGGAAGGTTTTGTAACTGATTTGGGAGGTACAGACGATGCATACCTTTGGGAACCAGAGCAGATTCTGCTACTGTTCAAACAATCAAAACACAGGTGAGGCTGTTTGCCATAGGGATCTGTAGGCAGTGCGCACAATGACAGACAGCCTTGGGCTGGAGGTGGAAAGGAACAGAGTTTTTAAGGGAAGATCACCCCCCCACCCCCAAGTATTTCAGTGAAAAGTAAGAAGGACTGATGGGAGAGTTCAGGCCATCTTCCGCTGGAATAAGTCCTCCCGGCATGGACGGTGGGAAGCAGTGAAGTACAAAACGTAGACATCAACAGACACGGGTCTCAGACCCGTCAACAAATTGAGAGCTGCGGCCATAAAAATGACTTGAATCGATCCACCCAGTGCTTACTGAGTGGCTTGTCTATGATAGGCCTGAAGGGATAGTGGAAGGCAAGGTCAATACAGTCCCCTGTCCTCGCCAAGCTTACACTCAAGCAAATGAAAACTCTGGGGAGAGAGTGTGTATGCGTGTGTTCATGTACACACACACACAAAGTGAGAGCCTCTAAATGAAAAGAGGAAGAAGGCAGAAACATCCAAGAGCTACACAGTCCACCTACTCAATAAACCTGCAGAGGCTGAAAACAAGCCCAGCCTTTCCACCGCCGTCAGCTCTCATCCCACCCTGCCCCACCCCACTGCTCAGTCACTGCCCATGATGGGCTTCTGCTTCTGAAAAGCACGTGAACCTGGGGACCCCACATAAATGTGCCCATTTCTCTTGCCTGTGGCATTTATTTGGCAGCCTAGCACAGTGGCTAAGAGACCCTGGAGCCAACTTGCCTGGGTTCAAGTCCTGGCTGAGCCGCCGGGAGCCATGTGACCTTGGGCAAGTTGCTTAGGCTCTCTCTGCGCCTCCGTTTCCTCACTTGTAAAATGGGAATGACGACGGTACCTTCCTTGGGGGCTGTTGTGCAGTTTAAGTGAGTTAACCTGTGTAAAGTGATTGGCTCAGAGCCTGGTACAGAGTCAGTACCCTGCAAGGATAAGCTGCTCTTATCTCCCTGCCCACCTGAAATTCTATGTGCCTCTCCACTGTCTTCTAAGAAGTTGAGGCAAATATTCTACCTTCCATTAGTCCACTTATAAACTCAGTTCCAACACCTGTGTTTTCTGAGGGTCTATAATGTCCTGTGCTCCAGGAAAACCAGGGTGAATAAGACCCAGCCCTGCCTTTGAGATCACAGCCGACGTGGGGAAACAGACAGATATTCCAACAAAGGTGATCACTGTACTTTGGCAAGAACTGGGAATTGGCATTACCCATTAAGTGCCCCCATGTCAGATTTTTTGCCTTCCCCTCCCACCTCTCCTAAAGCACTTAGACATCCAATGTTTACACGATATTCTGCAGTCAGGGTGTTTGCTTTGTGTCCCATGAAGTATTTCACACATATGCTTGTTTAACTGGATGGGAAGGAACCCATTCTGGGACTGGGCCTTCAAATTCTGGCCCCCAGTCCACTCCACCCAACAACCACCTTTAAGCTACAGGGATCTGGAGGCTGCACATGAACTTGTGGTGGATCAGGATGTTCAAGCATCACTAGCGGAAAGTTCTCAGGGCCTGGGGAGCTGGGTTTCTGGTCTGGCATGACTTTGGGCTATTTAATTATTGCTGAGTTCTTTCCATATCTTCTTCACATATATAGAGACTAGTGCATGCATGCATAGAGAGACTAGTGTAGTGGTAATAACAAAAATAATAACAGTGGACATTCCGTGTGACTTTTCCATGTGCCAGGGACTAGAACAAGTGCTTTACATATTTCACATAATCCTCAAAACAGCCCTAAGAGGCAAGTATCATTATTACTTCACCTTGCAGTTGAGGAAACTGACATATGCAAAGAGGCCTCAGTAGAGCAAGGAAGAGGCACCCGAAACTGGTTCTCTGAAAATCTGGAAAGGCATTGGTGGAAGCCATTTTTCACTCTTCCACAGTCACAGTGTTTGGATGGCTGGTTCCAAGAATAAATTTTCAGATCCACCCAAAAGGAAAGGAAAAAGCCCTGAGTCAAAAAAGAAAGCCCCCAACAGGGGGGCTAAATATAGCCTATTCAGACACTGTCATCCCACAGATTCCAGTCTCATCGAAATCCCATTGGTCCTCTAAGATTGCCAGCGTCTCCAAAAGCATAAAACCAGCATGCGTAAAAACTAACACAAAATATAAAACCAAATGGCTTTTTCCTTCTAGAGTTTATACTGAAGGTTTGCAGAGATGCACTGCTTCTAGGAAGAAGGAGAGGGACCTAAAAAAAAATGTACCCCACGCTGAAAGAGGAGGGAGGAGGGCTAGGATCCATTATATTTTTAAACTTTTAACACACTGATTTCTGTTACTATCCCACCAGTGTAAAATTCAAGCCAACAGAGGCTCAGAGCAACACCCAGGCATTCAGAGCTTAGGGATTTAGTTTGGGTCATTGTTGGTTAAAAAGAAAGAGGCACCAGATTTGCACTAACTTTGCCCTCATCCCACCCCAAAGACGACCAAAACTAGTTCTGTAGGATCTCTCCCGTGCCCTCCAACTCAAGCTGCAAGGAATTCCCACTACACCTCAGACACAGAATGCTGAGATCAAGATTCCTGTGAAACCTAAAATGACGCACTCAATGGCTGGCTTAAAAATAGTCTGGGGTCCCAAAAAAGAATCCTAAAAAGTGATGAGCAAATGCAACAATTAAAATCATTCTCACTGCCAGTCTCTGTGAAAACTCCTCTTTCATTCAGCTCCACCTCTGAACATTTAATTCTTTTCACTGGTAACAGATCTGGGGTCAGTTTTTTCCAACGCAGTAGAGCAGCATCTGCAATTTCCTTGGTGGTGTAAAGAGTGAGTAACAGTACAGGTAATCAATGTGTGTAAATAAAAACCTGTGATGCTGAAACAGGGAGGGGAGAAGTAGAAACTCAGAAATACCAGGTCCCTGGTGGCAATGGTGGCGTCCCAGAAAATTCCCCCCCAACCTCCAAATGAATTTTGTTAACTATATGTTTACAAAACTGCAGGGGCTTCTAAGTAATTTCATCACTGCATCTTTTCTATTGAATTTCTAAACAATGATGATCCAATACGTCCAGGGTCACCTACATCCAACAGGTGGGGTGAATTTCCAAAATGATGTTGGAGGTTTCACCCATAGGGCTGTCCCTGGCAGAATAAACAAATCCAACAGCAAGATCACATTGTAAGATATAAGATGAAGGGAGATCATTCTGATTCCAACCCCAAATTGCCACGGAAAGGGCAATTAAAGCTCTCCCACCCAAAGACAGGAATACTTCAATTCCATCTTCCTCATAAAAAATACACGGTTTTGTTTGCATGGACTTTTTTTTCTTTTTTATGAGAATCTTAAGCATTCTGTCGGGGCATGAACAGAAGCTCATTTTATGCTCTAGAGATATATTTTGAACTACCAAAGGTAAAACAGCATATCTTCAAATACAGTGAGCAATATAAACACAATCTAGGGGGAAAGGATCATGAGTAAATTAAAACAACAAATATTTATCGAGTGCCTGGGCCTTAATACTGAGAGGCCCCTATCGGAGAGCTCCCTGAGCTTTCTGTGAGAAGCAGAAAGATGCAATTACAGTCTTCCTGAAAAATAAGCAATTAATCACACACTGCTTCCGATTAATTGCAATGCCTGAGAGCCCTCACATCATTCTGCCTTTGCCCCTGAAATCTTATTCCCTCACGTCCTTCCTGGTTTTTCAGATCATTGATTAGCACCCCAAGCAAGCTTTCATTCTGAGCCAGCTCGCCCACTGCTAACCAGAACTAGAACTCTCCATGCACCTCCGTCCAGTCCGACAGGTGACCTTCACCGTGCTGTGTGTGTCAAGGTTAAGCTGCCCACTAACCATACATCCTTTAACATTGGGCCTCCAATTCTGCCCTGCTCTTCAATGCTGGTACAAAACCTCCCAGCCCTGCTGGGCCATTTCAAATCCATCTGATGGCACATTCAACAGCTAGTGAGCTTTCTGCCTCTCCTCCCATTATCTAGATTGCTTTGGGGATGCAGAGCAAATTAGCCCAAAAGGTACAGCCAACACCACCAAAATCCAACCCCCAATTTTAATCCCAGCCACCAGGGAGAGAGGAAAGAAGGGTCCCCTCGGTCTCTTGCAACACAAACAGCTCTCTCAAATTCTATCGCAGCCCACAACGCTACCTCCCATCAAGTGCCCAGTTCCCCCCAGTTGTCTGAAATCTTTCCAGGAACATTACTGTCAAAATAACACCCATGGGGAGACACTATCCAAGAATCTACATGACATCCCCTCAATTCAATATCTGAGCTACGAGCACAACAAATCAGGACTAAATGCTGCCAAGGGAAGATCAAATTCTGCTTGTTTTCTAAGTGGGCAGCGACCGATCACCCAACATTACCCCGAGAGGCTCCAAGTGAGGGAGCTGTGGCATCGGGGGAATAACACAGCCAGTCCAAGACCTTCCCAGGGAACTTGAACCTCTGAACGCAGAATGTCATCGGATCAGGAGAACGAAGCAAGACACTGAGCTCTGACATCCACAGAGGCTACTGCATTTTAGAGAAATTCCAGGAGGCTGGAAGCCAGGGACCTCCCCCTGCCCAACCCCATCCCCAAGTACCAAGTGCCATACTAATGCGTTTTTCTTTAGCTTTTTCAAGAATGGAGAAAGACTGATCATGTCAAGAGGTTTACAGTAATATTTATACTTCCATTTTCTAGTCTCCTGGTTTGTTTTTTCCCTTGTGAAGCCCAGTTTCTGTGAATCAATGACTCGGCTACATCATACTCCCTCCTGGTGGCTCACAGTAACGGGGCTCTCTCTGGCTGCCAGTGCTTTGCCGGCTCAGAGGTTCAGCTGCCGGATTCCCCAGTCTTGCAGCAGACTTTGAGCTGAGCCAAGTACCATCTCTCCGTTAGAGCTCTGGTACAGCCACTTGCAGCTCAGGTAACCCCATCGGGAAGCCTTTAGCTCGTGAGAAACGGATTTTAGGATTCTTTCAATACTGCCAAGAGAGCAACCTCCATCCACCCACCTGAGAGATAGAGGGCTACACAGATGGAAAAATAGATAGACAGCTCATCTTAACCCTGCACGTTCCTCCCTTCACCGAGGCTCTGCACTGCTAGGTATCTCCCACTATCTCTTCCCCTCTAAAGAAGACCAAAGACTGAAAAACTAACCCAAAGTACTCGATTGACAATTATGATGCTATGGACAGGAAGAGGTACCTTGAACACAGCAAAATGAGAATATGAACAGTCTACCCCTCCCAAAGCCCAACCAGGTCAACTGCCTTCCAAACGCAAGCTGGTTAACAGCTTTCCTCCACTGCACTCCCCCCAGGCTGCCACTGCCACCGCCGCCACCTTTGGGCTCTATGCCTTGCATCAATGCAGGTCCCTTAGAAAAGTCAAAATTTCACTTACTCAGATCTACCAAGAATTCCCAGTGCCTTGCTATACGAAAACCCCACAAACGGCAGTTCTTCTCCTGAGAAACCTGAGGGGTTCAGCTGGCACGGAGAGGATGAAACCCACGAATTCTTCTCTGGTTCATCAAAATTGGAGGTGTCATCATCAGACTTGAGGGTGGGAACGAAGGGGGGAGGAGCTGGTTAAAGAAAAACAAGAAGGGGTGGGGGGGGGAGAAAAATTCAGACGGATTCAACACTGTTGCGGAGAAGAAAATCGTCTCACTCCTTCAGCGTTCCCGATGGCACTGCAGCGTCTGCTTTCAATCTAGCTCACACACAGGCAGACCCAGCCTCTGCTCGGCTCTTACAGCAACAAGAGATTAACCCCTTCCCTGCCAACATGGCCACCAACCCGCAGACGGGCTGCCTTCCCTGCTGGGGTAAACTGAAGGGTAAACTCAAACAGGTCACTTGGTAGAACAAAAAGCACTTGGGGAACTCGTTTGAGCAAGCCACTCGTTCCTGATATTTCCAGAATGATGCTACAGAGCATCAGATGGCTGGTGCTGGTGTACCAGATGACCTAAACCTTTTTATTTCCTCTTGCAGACAGGTCCAAATTATTAATATTTAGTGCTAATCACTGGGATAAGATGGAATTTCTACATTTCGTGGATTAACTGGAGTGACAGAAAAGAACAGGAGAGAGAGTTTGGGAGGCATGTAACTCATGTTAGGATAGCTCTGCAGTCCAGCCCATTCATATCCGGATGAGTATACTCGGAGCACTTATGTACCACTTTTTTTTCTTTTTTTTTTTAGTTCATTATCCCTCCTCCCCAGCTCGATCATGCCCCTGAATCCGCCGCAGTTTAATCAGCATAACGAAATGCCAGCCAGATAAAGTTCTTCCCGCTGATGTACGGCACCCCTGTGCACTGATGGTGTGGATGGATGGCTGCGTCCTACCTCATTAAGGCATGACTCCTGGCTAAGGACGTCTTACATCTTCTCCACTTCCTGCGGACCTACTAAGCTCTCTCGGTCAGGGAGTTGGACACTCGTTCATCGGTCACCAGGAAGCCGCCCACTGTGGTGGGCTCCCAGGGGTATAGCCAGCCAGAAGCGTTACCATGGCTGCGGGCTGAGGCGTCTGTGGTAGGTGGGCCGGGTAAGCTGGAGAGCCGGGCATCACATCCCCCGCAGTGCAGGCTTCATGCTCGCCACTCTGTGCGTGCGTGGTCTGGCGGCAACCCCGCCTGGCCACCTGCGTGGCAGGGGCCAGTGCTGATCTGAGTGACAGAGCAGCATGAGTCACGGCCAGAGCTCTGGAGAGCGCCCCCTAGGACAGTTGTCACAGCGCTTCCCAGCCCAGGCTTCTTTTTTAACTCCTTGCTTTCTGCACAAAAGCTGTGTGCCAGATGGGAGCAGCAGTCTATTTTCCGCTTATGGACTCCAAAGAATCTGGTTGTTTCCAAAGTTCCCCAATGACAACAACAACATCGGAAGCAGCAGGCAGCATCAGGAAGGAGACAAAGGTGAAGGGATGTGGAGCGGCAGGAGACGAAGCCAGAATGAGGAGGTCTGGCAGCTCCCGGGAAATGCAAAAAAGAACATTCTCAGAACTCAGGTGCGTTGAGATGTGGTAGGAGACTGAAAAACGTAAAATGTACGCTTCCCGAAAATTATTTAACACCTCGAAGCTCTCAAGAGAATTTAAATCTTCCCTGTTAGTGTCAGAATCTACTTGCTTAACATGTTAAAAATTAGTTGATGGAAAGAAAAATTACATTGAATGCTTCAGCCCACCTCCCATGCGTACTTTCCATCAACATGGGCTCAAATCCAATCGGATTTCAATTACCCAATATCTTTTTTTAAAGCAAAAAAAAAAAAAGAAAAAAAAACACCTTTTAATGGAAATTATACTTCATGAGGATAAAAAAGAGAAGTTTCCCATCCCAAAATAAGGAAACTCAGGTAAAGACTGAGGAAATGTATGGAAAGAGATTTGCAGATGATATTAATATGGAAGCATCATGGCTGGTGGCACATACTTTGACTAAGTGGGTTCAAACCACAGCTCCACCACTTACCAGCACTGTGACCTTGGGAAAGTGCCTTAACCTCTCTGAGCCTCAGTTTCAACATATAGATAATTTCCTCAAAGGGCTGCTGGGAGGTTTAAATGAAAGAAATCTATATAAACTGCTTCCTGGTACAGCTCTTAGCATACAGTAAACACTCCATAAAGACTACTTGCTATTAGGGCAGGAATAAAGAGGCAGACGTAGAGAATGGACTTGAGGACTTGGGGTGGGAGGGAGAAGCTGGGGCAAAGCGAGAGCAGCATAGACATATTTACACTACGGAATGTAAAACAGTTGGCTGATGGGAAGCAGCAGCATAGCAAAGGGAGACTGACTCCGTGCTTTGCGATGACCTAGAAGGGTGGGATAGGCAGAATAGGAAGGAGGCCCAAGAGGGAAGGGATTTGCTTTGTTGTGCAACAGAAACTAACACAGTATTGTGAAGCAATTATACTCCAATAAAGATCGATGAAAAAAAAAAAAAGACTACCTGCTGCTGTTATTGCCCACATGACAGATGTTTATGACAGATCCTGCAGTCAGAAGGCTAGTGAGGCACAGCAGAGTCTGTGTTGAGTATTCTTTCCTGCACAAGACACAGACACTCACGTGGATGTTTGTGTTAATCGTACCATTTCATTCTTAGCAGAAGTTTAATTCCCTTTCCACTATATACTAATTTATCTTTGGGAGACTGAAATAGAATTCCATTTCTGAGTGAGGAGTATGATTAATATAGGGGCAGGAGCCACCCTCTGTGAAATAACTATGACTGAGAAATTCCATACTATAAATAAGATCCCTCTTTAAAACTCCATCACACTCAAGGCTAGCCCATGTAGTCGAGATAAGATAAAGGGCCAGGTAATCTTCAATAAGAGGGAGAAGTCAACATGAAATGCCCCAGCTGGTAATAAGCGAGATACTCACAGGACAGATGAAAAGCTAAGAATGTCAGAGCCTCTAGACAGGTAGTCAGTTGGGTACAATGGGAAACTCTGAAAAGAGGGGCTTCTAGGGGCCACATTTCGGCAGGGAAAAGAGCCACGGCCTCAAGCCAAAGAAATGTGGGGGAAGTGGAAATCCTCAACCTAAGAGAAAGTGATGGATGCTCACCCTTGTCCAGAGCCCTTTAGAAGAGAAACAGGGCAGCTATTAAAACTGTAGCCCCACGTAGGGTGTCTGCGTTTACAGTATCCTACATGGTGAGGGAACTATAAGCCAAGAAATTATCAGCAATATTGGTCCAGGATCCCTTAGGGCACTGGCAGATGTAAGTGGAGAAAAATCTGTAGGACCACGTTCACAACACAGGGCACACAAGACTCCTTCTCTCCCTCCCTCCTTCCCTCTCTCACTCCAACACACACACACACACACACACACACACACACACACACACACACACACACACACACACACACTCCCAACTAGAAATGAGTTCACAATAAAAAGTAAAAACCAACAGCTACACATAACAAGAAAAAAGAAACCACCCAAACTACCACGAAGGAGCATCAGCAGATACAAAAGTGGGAGAATTAGCCCCCAAAAAACTGCAGATAAGAGAACAACCTAAAATGGACCATAAAATAAATTTTCATTCATGATCAAGGTAAATGAGTAGAAATTCTAATAAAAGAACAAGATACTCTGGAGAAAAGACAAAGCACATTTGAAAGGAACCAAATGGAACTTTTAAAAATGAAAAACATGATTGCTGAATTTAAAGTTTAAAACTCACTGGGTGCATTAAACAGACTAGACACAGCTAAAGAGAAAGCTGATGAACTAGTGGATAGATCTGAGGAAATCACATAGAACCATGCTTCACAAGCTGTGATCTGTAGACTTGCAGCATCAACAGCACCACCAGGGAGTTGGTTAGAAATACAGAATGGCAGGCCCTACACCATGCCCACTGAATCGGCACCTACATTCTAAAAAGATCCCCAGGTGATTTGTGAGCACACTGCAGTTGGAGAAGTGCTGATACAGAATGCAATACACAGAGACAAAGAGACAGGAGACAGAGAATGAGAAGGTTCAATGTACCTCTAACAGGAGCACTGGAAAGAGAATAGAGAACTAGCTCAAAATCTGGATGCCACATTTTAAAGGATTATATAATCTAAAGATTATCAAGTATGTGACCTCATCTATCTTGGGGGATTAATTCTCCTCTTTCTTGTACCTTATGGAAAAAGTCCCTTTTTTGATCCTCATAAAACATGACTTTTTCTTGTTTTTTGCTTAAAAAAGATATTAGTAGGTCACTGAAATAACTGGATTTGCATCTACGTTGATGGAGGTATTCAATGCACCTAAGAACATAGCATAGTGCCAGGCACATAGCAGGTGCATAATAAATACATGCTGAAGAGATAACAAACCCAAAACAATTAAGAAAATGGGAAAGGAACATACATATCGATAATTACCTTAAATGTAAATGGATTAAATGCTCCACCAAAAGACACAGACTGGCTGAATGGATACAAGAACAAGACCCATATATATGCTGTCTATAAGAAACCCACTTCAGACCTCAGGACACATACAGACTGAAAGTGAGGGGATGGAAAAAGATATTCCATGCAAATGGAAATCAAAAGAAAGCTGGAGTAGCAATTCTCATATCAGACAAACTAGACTTTAAAATAAAGACTATTACAAGAGACAAAGAAGGACACTACATAATGATCAAGGGATCGATCCAAGAAGAAGATGTAACAACTGTAAATATTTATGCACTCAACATAGGAGCACCTCAATACATAAGGTAAATACTAACAGCCATAAAAGGGGAAATCAACAATAACACAATCATAGTAGGGGACTTTAACACCCCACTTTCACCAATGGACAGATCATCCAAAGTGAAAATAAATAAGGAAACACAAGCCTTAAATGATACATTAAACAAGATGGACTTAATTGATATTTATAGAACATTCCATTCAAAAACAACAGAACACACATTTTTCTCAAGTGCTCATGGAATAGTCCCCAGGATAGATCATATCTTGGGTCACAAATCAAGCCTGGGTAAATTTAAGAAAATTGAAATCGTAACAAGTATCTTTTCCAACCACAACGCTATAAGACTAGATACCAATTACAGGAAAAGATCTATAAAAAATACAAACATACAGAGGCTAAACAATACACTACTTAATAACCAAGTGATCACTGAAGAAATCAAAGAGGAAATCAAAAAATACCTAGAAACAAATGACAATGGAGACATGAGGACCCAAAACCTATGGGATGCAGCAAAAGCAGTTCTAAGAGGGAAGTTTATAGCAATATATTCCTACCTTAATAGACAGAAAACATCTCAAATAAACAATCTAACCTTGCACCTAAAGCAATTAGAGAAATAAGAACAAAAAAACCTCAAAGTTAGCAGAAGGAAAGAAATCATAAAGATCAGATCAGAAATAAAGGAAGGAAACGATAGTAAAGATCAATAAAACTAAAAGCTGGTTCTTTAAGATAAACAAAATTGATAAACCATTCGCCAGACTCATCAAGAAAAAAAGGGAGAAGACTCAAATCAATAGAATTAGAAATGAAAAAGGAGAAGTAACAACTGACACTGCAGAAATACAAAGGATCATGAGAGATTACTACAAGCAACTCTATGCCAATAAAATGGACAACCTGGAAGAAATGGACAAATTCTTAGAAATGCACAACCTGCCGACACTGAACCAGGAAGAAATAGAAAATATGAACAGACCAATCACAAGCACTGAAATTGAAAATGTGGTTAAAAATCTTCCAACAAACAATAGCCCAGGACCAGATGGCTTCACAGGTGAATTCTATCAAACATTTAGAGAAGAGCTAACACCTATCCTTCTCAAACTCTTTCAAAATATAGCAGAGGGAGGAACACTCCCAAACTCATTCTATGAGGCCACCATCACCCTGATACCAAAACCAGAAAAAGATGTCACAAAGAAAGAAAACTACAGGTCAATATCACTGATGAATATACGTGCAAAAATCCTCAACAAAATACTAGCAAACAGAATCCAACAGCACATGAAAAGGATCATACACCATGATCAAGTGGGGTTTAACCCAGGAATGCAAGAATTCTTCAATACATACAAATCAATCAACGTGATACACCATATTAACAAACTGAAGGAGAAAAACCATATGACTGTCTCAACAGATGCAGAGAAAACTTTTAACAAAATTCAACACCCATTTATGATAAAAACCCTGCAGAAAGTAGGCATAGAGGGAACTTTCCTCAACATAATAAAGGCCATATATGACAAACCCACAGCCAACATCGTTCTCAATGGTGAAAAACTGAAACCATTTCCACTAAGATAAGGAACAAGACAAGGTTGCCCATTCTCACCACTATTATTCAACATAGCTTTGGAAGTTTTAACCACAGCAATCAGAGAAGAAAAAGAAATAAAAGGAATCCAAATCAGAAAAGAAGAAGTAAAGCTGTCACTGTTTGCAGATGACATGATGCTCTACATAGAGAATCCTAAAGATGATACCAGAAAACTACTAGAGCTAATCAATGAATTTGGTAAAGTAGCAGGATACAAAATTAATGCACAGAAATCTCTTGCATTCCTATACACTAATGATGAAAAATCTGCAAGTGAAATTAAGAAAACACTCCCATTTACCACTGCAACAAAAAGAATAAAATATCTAGGAATAAACCTACCTAAGGAGACAAAAGACCTGTATGCAGAAAATTATAAGACACTGATGAAAGAAATTAAAGATGATGCAAACAGATGGAGAGATATACCATGTTCTTGGATTGGAAGAAGCAACATTGTGAAAATGACTGTACTACCCAAAGCAATCTACAGATTCAATGCAATCCCTATCAAACTACCAATGGCATTATTCACAGAACTGGAACAAAAAATTTCACAATTTGTATGGAAACACAAAAGACCCCGAAGAGCCAAAGCAATCTTGAGAACAAAAAAAAGAGCTGGCGGAATCAGGCTCCCTGACTTCAGACTATACTACAAAGCTACAGTAATCAAGACAGTATGGTACTGGCACAAACACAGAAATATAGATCAATGGAACAGGATAGAAAGCCCAGAGATAAACCCACACACATATGGCCACCTTATCTTTGATAAAGGAGGCAAGAATATACAGTGCAGAAAAGACAGTCTCTTCAATAAGTGGTGCTGGGAAAATTGGACAGGTACATGTAAAAATATGAAATTAGAACACTCCCTAACACCATACACAAAAATAAACTCAAAATGGATTAAACACCTAAATGTAAGGCCAGACACTATCAAACTCTTAGAGGAAAACATAGGCAGAACACTCTATGACATAAATCACAGCAAGATCCTTTTTGACCCACCTCCTAGAGAAATGGAAATAAAAACAAAAATAAACAAATGGGACCTAATGAAACTTCAAAGCTTTTGCACAGCAAAGGAAACCATAAACAAGACCAAAAGACAACCCTCAGAACGGAAGAAAATATTTGCAAATGAAACAACAAAGGATTAATCTCCAAGATTTAAAGGCAGCTCATGCAGCTCAATAACAAAAAAACAAACAACCCAATCCAAAAATGGACAGAAGACCTAAATAGACATTTCTCCAAAGAAGATATACAGATTGCCAACAAACACATGAAAGAATGCTCAACATTATTAATCATTAGAGAAATGCAAATCAAAACTACAATGAGATATCATCTCACACCAGTCAGAATGGCCATAACCAAAAAATCTAGAAACAGTAAATGCTGGAGAGGGTGTGGAGAAAAGGGAACACTCTTGCACTTGTTGGTGGGAATGTAAATTGATACAGCCACTATGGAGAACAATATGGAGATTCCTTAAAAAACTACAAATAGAACTACCATATGACCCAGCAATCCCACTACTGGGCATATACCCTGAGAAAACCGTAATTCAAAGAGTCATGTACCAAAATGTTCACTGCAGTTCTATTTACAATAGCCAGGACATGGAAGCAACCTAAGTGTCCATCATCGGATGAATGAATAAAGAAGATGTGGCACATATATACAATGGAATATTACTCAGCCATAAAAAGAAACGAAATAGAGATATTTGTAGTGAGGTGGATGGACCTAGAGTCTGTCACACAGAGTGAAGTCAGTCAGAAAGAGAAAAACAAATACCGTATGCTAACACATATATATGGAATCTAAGGAAAAAAAATAAAAAGGTCACGAAGAAACTAGGGGCAAGACGGGAATAAAGACACAGACCTACTAGAGAATGGACTTGAGGATATGGGGGAGGGGGAAGGGTAAGCTGTGACAAAGTGAGAGAGTGGCATGGACATATATACACTACCAAGCGTAAAATAGATAGCTAGTGGGAAGCAGCCGCATAGCACAGGGATATCAGCTCGGTGGTTTGTGACCACCTAGAGGGGTGCGACAGGGAGGGTGGGAGGGAGGGAGACCTAAGGGGGGAGAGATATGGGAACACATGTATATGTATAACTGATTCATTTTGTTATAAAGCAGAAACTAACACACCATTGTAAAGCAATTATACTCCAATAAAGATGTTAAAAAGAAAAAAAACTACAATGAGATATCATCTCACACTGGTCAGAATGGCCATCATCAAAAAATCTAGAAACAATAAATGCTGGAGAGGGTGTGGAGAAAAGGGAACACTCTTGCACTGTTAGTGGGAATGTAAATTGATACAGCCACTGTGGAGAACAGTATGCAGGTTCCTTAAAAAACTACGAATAGAACAACTGTGTGACCCAGCAATCCCACTACTGGGCATATACCCTGAGAAAACCATAATTCAAAAAGAGTCATGTACCACAAGGTTCATTGCAGTTCTATTTACAATAGCCAGGACATGGAAGCAACCTAAGTGTCCATCAACAGATGAATGGATAAAGAAGATGCGGCACATATATACAATGGAGTATTACTCAGCCATAAAAAGAAACGAAATTGAGTTATTTGTAGTGAGGTGGATGGACCTAGAGTCTGTCATACAGAGTGAAGTAAGTCAGAAAGAGAAAAACAAATACTGTATGCTAACACATATATATGGAATCTAATTTTTAAAAAAAAAGGTCATGAAGAACCTAAGGGCAAGATGGGAATAAACATGTAGACCTACTAGAGAATGGACTTGAGGCTATGGGGAGGGGGAAGGGTAAACTGGGACAAAGTGAGAGAGTGGCATGAACATATATACACTACTAAACGTAAAATAGATAGCTAATGGGACGCAGCCGCATAGCACAGGGAGATCGGCTCGGTGCTTTGTGACCAGCTAGAAGAGTGGGATAGGGAGGGTGGGAGGGTGGGAGGGAGGGAGACGCAAGAGGGAAGAAATATGGGGATATATGTATATGTATAACTGATTCACTTTGTTATAAAGCAGAAACTAACACACCATTGTAAAGCAATTATACTCCAATAAAGATGTTAAAAAAAAAAGATATATAATTAAACAACTAGCAAATGGCTCTTGCAAAGAGTACACCTGGCATAATACAGGCCATGAAGAAGTTACTGGATGTTTGAGTTAAATGAAGAGGCTTTAGAAGTAGAGATTGTTCTGTCTGAAAAATATGTTAATGAGTGCCTATATTAATGTTTCCTGATAGAGTATAATGAAATCACCATCTCATCCCCACAACATGCTCACTACATTCAATAATGACAAGTAAGAAGTCATACATTAAGATCTGTTCATTAGTAAAAGCCACTAAAAAAAAAAAAAAAGGAAAAAACCTTTCCCTATATACATTTTAAATAAACCAGCCTATGCTTGAGGTCACATCAGGGCACATTTTCCTCAGTGACAGGGGCTATCCAAGTACATTCTGGAGGGTCCCCCTTGCCCCCCACTTATAAGATAGATGGCAGAACAAGGTTTTCAGAAACAAAGAGCTATTTTAAGCTCTGTAGTTAATCTCCCTCCTATAAATTCTCTCCTTTTTAAAATCCTGACATTCATTAGAAGCTTGGGGGGTGGGTGCGAAATGTATTGTCTGCAAAACTATTCACGAAGGAAAAAAAAAAAAAACAAGGAAAGGAGAGGCAAATGGATTCATCCTCTTGGCCTTACTTCTTTCTAACACGCTCCACTGAGCTCCATTTTTCCCATTCAAACTTTTAACTTCTCAGCATACCAAACATGAATATTAAAAACGCAAAAGATTTTTCTAATTTTGGTCTAGGGTTGATCATCTGCTTTCCCCGCGGTAACACAATCTCCATGAAGCGAAAGACGACGCTGTGTTCACCATTATACACCTAACACCTAGGACAGTACCCATCTGTCCTGATTCAAGGGTTCATATCTATATTGTGAAAGGAATGAATCAACAACAAGAACCTTAGATGTGGGATAATTTCTTAGACCTAATGGGATAGTTCATGCCATACATCACTTCAAGGAACTCAGAGTACCCAATTTAGTCATGAAGAATTGGCACATTAAAAACAAAAACAAAAACCTGAACCTAGATATAGCTCATAAAACTCCCATGATGTTCAATCATCACTATGGGTTATGGACACTGGTGCTGGGTTGTGTGTGGCAGAGTTAGAAGATGAATAACAGACAACATAGTGTCAGAAAAGACAAAGGCACATGAATAAATACCGTGTGATATCATGAATCAGGACAGTGCCTGGAACGCAGTGGGCACTCAATGATATTAAATCAAAAACATTTTCAAGTTCATTCTATCTACCATGGTGTTCCACACCTTAAAAAATAAATAAAAAGTACCCAATTGATTAATTAGATGCTACGTTCAAATCTAAAAGAAAGACTACCTAAATATTAGCTGTCTTCTAGTTCGTTAAAATCTGAGGCACCAATGTGATCGCACCTATCTACATGATGAAGACAGAACTGCAAAACAAGTGAAGAGGAAGCTGTTTGTGTCGTTTAGAGGTCAAGATGAGGCTGTGAAAAGTGGAGAGTGTGTAAACAGAATGATGGCCATCGTGTGTTGCCGATGGGGATACACTGAGTTTTGTGTGTTCCTGTGTCATGGAGGTGATTGAATCTCGCGAGTTAGTTAAGTGATGTCTTCACGGGCTGGAGTGGGAATGAGTGCTACTTTAGAAAAGCCAGGGAACAGTAGCCCAAGACAGCTGTGGGTAATGAGGCTGGGAAGTAAATGCAAGTGAAATCCTGGCTGGACCTTGAAGGGGGGAAATCCTAGATTGGATTGACAGAAGGGATTATTAGAGAGCGTTTAAGAGTGCTGGGCTGGTGTCAGTGCCTGAGACTGATAAGATCACTTCAACAGTGATGGTAGAAAGAGGTCGATGCTAGGAACTGCTAAAGGACAAGTCTACAATAGTTAACATGACAAATTCTATACTAAGGAAGTGATAACAGAAAGGGAGAGGACGTGGATTAACAGGAGGCATGGCAAAAAATGTGACAACTGATGCAAGAGCAGAGATTTTAGGAATATCAATGACTGACTCTTACGATAGGAACAACTGCACGAGAAAAAGGTTGCAATAGAAAAGGCAAGATATACAATATCGGAGATCTCATGGGAATGAACCAAGAGAATAAATTAGGGGACAGGCAAGTAGAGCTAGCTACTAAATACACATAAGTAATTGAGCCCATGAGAACAGATTATATCTCCTGAGCCTCATGCAAGCCCTCGACTTTCTCCCCTCCGCGTAGGAAGTGGTCAGATATAACTTGTCCAAACAGCCCACTGTATATGAAATGCAAAAAGAAGACAAATCGGATCCAGTTTCCAATAGACTTGAGTAAATAAAAAATTATCCCACATCTTTGCTTCCCAAAAGAGCCATAAAAAGACTTTAAGGTAATGTTGATTTGGCTGGTGATCAAGTTTTACAATGGTGTCTCCAAAGTAAATGAATAAGGAAGTCTTAGCATTACTAAAGGATGCTTCCATCCATCAATCTCAAGGATGCCAGGGCTTGGCTGCCAACAGCTAAGCAGGTTTCCTCTCTGGGGGCAGATACAAGATCTCGATGGAGTTGTGTGCTGTCTGAATCTCGCCATTCTCAAAAGCCATGTTTCTACAGGCTGCTTAATATCGAGTTTTTGGTAAACTACTTATGTTTTCCCACAGAATTATACTTTTAGGGATGCTTCCTCTCAATTCTGGATAACACTTCCACCAGCCTTCTAACGTCACAGTGTCACTTTGTTTTTCCCCCTCCCTTTTGGTCTAGGTAAACAGCGACCTGGGAAACACCTACATAGGATGGAAACACTCAAAGAGAATCTTTTCAAACTGCAACTAGTCATGACCGTATTTCTCTGCAAAGCTGGGTGTGGATACATCCAGTGTGGGGCGCAGGTGGAGGCCCCCAGCGCACACTTGAACAATAATAGTTCATGGGCTTCCGTTTCCCGGGACCTGCTCGCTCTAGAACCCAACAACTTTCCCTTCCAGCACCTTCCCCCTTGAATTACCTACACTTAAGGACACATCAGAGTAGATCCATTCTTTTCTACCCTCAAGACCTCTGTGGTATCCTTTCCTCCAACATTTGCGGGGGTGGGGCGGTTGTTTTTTTCCTCCAACATTTTTTAAATTTAAGTTTTTATTATGAAAATTTTCGCATGCACCAAAGTGGTACGTGAGTAAAATGAACTCCTGCGTGCCCTCAACAGCTTGTAACATTCTGGTTTCATCTCATCCCCACCCCTATTTTATTTGCACGTGCGCCGATTATTAAAAGCAAACCCCAAAATAGCAAGTTATCAAAGAAACAACAAAAAATTATTTTCCAGAGGGGAAGAAAGATATGTTTCATATGAAAAGTACCATCCAAGTGCTGAATGGAAAGAATACAAGGACCTAGGTACACAGCTCTAAACAGTTCCTAAAAAAAAAAAAAAAAAAAACTACAATAAAAACAAGCAAACAGGGCTTCCCTGGTGGCGCAGTGGTTAAGAATCCGCCTGCCAATGCAGGTGACACGGGTTCGAGCCCTGGTTGGGGAAGATCCCACATGCTGCGGAGCAACTAAGCCCGTGCGCCACAACTACTGAGCCTACGCTCTAGAGCCCGCGTGCCACAACTACTGAGCCTGTGCTCTAGAGCCCGCGTGCCACAACTACTGAAGCCCAGGTGCCTAGAGCCCGTGCTCCAGAACAAGAGAAGCCACCACAATGAGAAGCCCGCGCACTGCAAGGAAGAGTAGCCCCTGCTCGCCACAACTAGAGAAAGCCCATGCACAGGAATGAAGACCCAATGCGGCCAAAAATAAATAAATAAATTTATTTATTTAAAAAAAAAAAAAGCAAATACATGTATTTGTACATGCTAGATGGAGCACAAGGTAAAAGAATAAAGATATCCGTAGCTAACTCATACACAATGCTCATAAAAAGCAATGATGAAACAATCACTCATTCATCAAAAAATTATAATGGACCAACTATTATTTTTCAGTCATGGTTCCAGGTGCTTGAAATGTATCTATGAAGAAAACAGAAAAAATGTTCCCACCTGTTTTCTACCATCCATCATTTTGAACCTAAGTGCCAATGGCTAAATGAGCATTCAAGTCACAGGGTAAAATAAGTATCTTTTTAACATTCAGAGATTCAGGAGATTTATCAACCACAGACTAAGTTGAAAGAATTATTAGAATATATATTCAGATGAATAAAAAGGTAACCGCCCCCCTGCCCCGCCAAAAAAGCAAACCCCAGACGTCATAATCTCACCCACAGTTACTGCAGCAGATATCCCTAACTTAGGGTTTCTCAACTGTGGCACCACCGACATCCGGATTACAGAATGCTTTGTTGTAGAGGGCTGCCATGTGTATGGCAGGGTGCTTAGCAGCGTCCCTGACCTCTACCCACTGGATATGCCAATGCCACCGCAAGTCATGGCAACCAAAAATGCCTCCAGACACTGCCAAATTGCCTCCGGTTAAGAACCACTGCTCTAACAGATAAGGACTTTTTAAAAACCATGACCATAATACCTTCATCACACCCAAAAAATTAACAGTAACTCCTTAACATTATCTAATACCATGTTTTTGTTCAATTTTCTCCAGTTGTCCCCATAATATCTCTTTACATTTGATTTGTCTGACTCAGAATCCAACCAAGGTTCATACACTGATTTAGTTGGTATGTCTCAATCTATAATCACTGACTTCTTTTTTTAATAGTATTTATTGGTTTAAGAAACTGGATCACAATGTCCCTGTAGAATTTCCCACATTCTGGACTTGGTTGATTGTATCCTTGTGACATCATTTAACACGTTTCTCTGTCCCTCATGTTTTCTGGAAACTGGCAGTTAATTAAAGCCAGGGCCACCTGTACACTCATATTCAACTTCTCTTGACGAGAATACTCCCCAGGATGTGTTGCCTACTTAGTAGTCCATGACATTAGAGGGCACACATGTCTGCTTATCTTTCTTTGTGTGATGTTAAGAATGACCCATGGGGTCCAGTGAGATCAGCCTGGTCGCTCCCCCATGAGGCTCCCTCCCATCTTTCACTACATATCTCAGCAACCATGGATGATCACTGCCTAGAATCATTATTTTATTGAGGGCTGAAAAATGGTGGTTTTCTAATTTCGTCATTCTTTCTACATCTATTAGCACATTAACAACTTGGTTACCCTGGAATATAGTTCAAATATGAAGGTGGGATAAATGCTTGGTCCTTTCCCTATACTTAGCAACATTCAGAGTACTGAGGTGGGTGGGGCCTTAGCAACCGCCAGAAGCGACCAATGAGGCTTCTTTTTTCAGTTGCCACTGTGAACGAGTGAATTTTCATATATGTCATGGGTTTCAAGCCACTGCAGTCTTTATGATGCTTATGTTGTCCCATCTTCGGCCAGGAGAAGCCCCTCTACTAGATACTCTTCTCAGAAAAGTCAACTCGGATTCTATTTTAGCTTTGGGGGCTACTTTCCAGTTTACAGGGGCGGGAAAAACACCACCCACCACCATCAGCCCCTAAGGAAGAAGCAAAGAGACGAATGTGGGGATATTCTATAAGACTACGACCTGGCTTCTTTGTCAAGTCAATGGCGTGGGGAAAAAAATTATATATATATATATATATATATATATATACAGAATTTTTTAATTTAAAAAAATGTAAAAATGTAAGCCTAACTCCACAGCTAACTATACTCCAAGTTATGAGTGCCTTTAAATCCACACTGTCGGCGGGAATGTAAAATGACACAACCACTTAGAAAAGTTTGGCAGTTTCTTAAAAAGTGAAGCATACACCTACCATATGATCTGGCCATTCTAATCCTAGAGACTTACACAAGAGACATGAATGCACATGTCCACAGACTTGCTCATAGAAGCTATATTTCAAAGAAACAACTCAAATGTCTATCAGCAGATGAATGGATAAACAAAATGTGGTATATCCATACAATGAACTATGACACGTGCTATAACATGGATGAATCTCAGAACAATGATGTTGAACGAAAGAAACCAGGCTAAATAAGAACATATTCTATGACTCAACTTATATAACGTTTAGAAAATACAAACTAAACTACAGGGAAAGGGAATTCCTGGTGGACCAGTGGTTAGGACTCTGTGTTTTCACTCCATGCTTTCCCCAAATGAGGGACCAGGTTCGATCCCTGGTTGGGGAACTAAGGTCCCGCAAGCCATGCAATGCAGCCAAAAAAATTTAAAAATTAAAGTACAGTGAGAGAAGGCAGATCAGTCATTGCCTGAGGTGACAGTGCGGGGAGGGTGGTAGGGAAGGGTTACAAAGGGGCACAAAGAAACTTTAGGCGGTGATGGTTGTTCATTATCCCGAGTGTGGTGATTTTTTCACAGGTATATACATATGTCAAAACTTAAACTGTGCACCTGAAATACATGTGCTTGTTGTCGACCTATTATTTCTCAATAAAGCTGCTTCCAACCATTGGGACGGGAGAATATTTTGTCCCCAATCGTTTCCTGGTCTAAGGAGCTTCCACTCAGGCTCCTTCACCCCATGAATGAACACATCTAGTCTCACCCCTTGACTCACTCCTCACCTAGGGAAGGAGGAACTCATCTGACTCAGCAGAGCTGGGCATTTATCGGGCTGTTGTACCGGAGACAGGGTTACCGTGCCTCAAAAGCAAGAAGCGGGCTCAACGCTTCCTAGGTTACTGCCTACACCCAGGCCTGGCGGGCACTCGGCCAACGGACGGCTCTTGTCCTCCTTACCCACCAGGCGCACTGAGGCAAGGCCTCCCTGTCCATGAGAGAAGGCCCACCACGCTCCTCTGGTAGGGCGTAAATTTACCGGAGACCCTCATCAAAGGCTTTTGAGTGCCCCCCCCTTGCCAAGAGTAAAGTGGCTATTTTGGTCCCTGTGTGGCTATCGGTTCTTTGTGTGTGTCCTTTGTTAGTCAGAATTTTGAAGGCTACGAACAGTGGGTCTTGGTCCCCAAACTGCTGATGCTGTGGTTGAATGTTATCCTTTTCTTTCCATCCCCAGGGACCAACAGAATCGGGCACTCTTTTCTAAAGTGAAGACACTGAAATTTGTTCCCAAACCCTCAGTGGTCATGAGCCACCTGGACGTCCCACTGGTCGTCGTCCAGCTCTGATCTCTTCTGACTCCTGCCAGCCTCCCTCTTTAGTTCTGTCCGAACTCTGCCCTCGGAAAATGAATGTAAATGCAATCGCCGCACTTCACAGAATTGACTGGAAAGCTGGCTGTCGAATAGAGTCCCAGATGTTTAATATAATGTTGAATCTTTAGCCAAATCATTTCCACGTTTCCTGGAAAACCTTCCAAGCAAGCTGAGGACTCCAATCTACGGGCTCTCTAACA
The DNA here is from genome assembly GCF_011762595.2 of Tursiops truncatus. Classification (NCBI taxonomy): domain Eukaryota; kingdom Metazoa; phylum Chordata; class Mammalia; order Artiodactyla; family Delphinidae; genus Tursiops; species Tursiops truncatus. The sequence goes on along the minus strand of NC_047046.1, from coordinate 9,701,292 downwards.
AACATATTCCCCATTTCCCATCTTCTCCCAGGAAAGGCATGAATTTGCCACATTTAGAAATGATTTTCTGAAGTGGGATTTAGCACTGCAGCACTGGCTTACACTAAGAGGCACCATAAGACGCGGTCATAAGGAAATCCCCAGGGTACGTATTAGAGGGGTGCGCTCTACCACGTCACAAGGGGTCTCATTTTGGGGAACCCCATGTTGAAATTCCTCAGGGCTCAGTACCAGAAAACTGAGTCTTTTCTGAGCACACCATTCTGGATTTTTTTCTCATGGGAGTGAAGCTCTTACAACTGTTTGTATTCTCCTTTTTGCTTTGGCCACTAGGAGGCTGAGGATCCCAAATCCGTCCCCGTCTACCAATGTAACAGGAATTTGTTTGTTTTTACCTTTAACCCTGACTCTATTTCCTTACCCTGACACTCCCTTCACCCAGATTTCTCCATTTATTTATTTTTCTCATTTTAGTATTGCAATTATCTCTAAAGTAAGCCATCTCAAGTTATCTTCGAATAAAGTGGAATATTACATATTTTTAACCTCTCTGGAGGTAGCTTCTAAATTCAGACTAGAGGGGGGAGATCCTAGGATCCTAATCCATATGCATTTAGCTTTTTTATTTTTTTTGGCCCCAATGTGTGGCTTGCAGGATCTTAGTTCCCTGACCAGGGATTGAACCCAGAGCCCCGGCAATGAAAGTGCCAAGTCCTAACCACTGGACCACCAGGAAATTCCCTGCTTTTAGCTTTTTTTAGCCTATTTTCTCTTATCAATAACTTACTCTATAAAATATAAAAATTAAAAAAATTAAAAAGCAGAACAATTCCCAAGAGACATGCAAATATTTCCCTGTATATCTCTTAGCCTGTAAGAGCTACTGACCACGTCCCCATTATTCCTTTTTTATGTTTTAGCAGGTGGTGCCCGCACGCTCCTGGTCCAGTAAATTGAGTTTCTGCCATCACTATACCATCCCCTTACCCTTCTACCCTCCTCTCCCTCATGCTGATCCCCTGAACACCCCCCAGTTCCCCTTCCTCATTTCCTCCAGCCCCTGAAGTGACTGGGTGGGTATCGCACAGGGAGATACATTTAAAGGCCAACCCAGGTTAACAGAGAAGTACATCTGCTGTCCTCCTCCAACTAGCTTGGAAATCAAAACATGGCCAGAATCCAACTAGCTTAGAAATCAAAACATGGCAGGTGTGCAACTGCTAGAAACCCCAAAACAAGCAGACCTTTAAAAGACTCAAAACCAACACACACACACACACACACACACACACACACACACACAGTGTACAAGTCACTGAGATAATGCTATTCTAAAAGCAGAACACCAAAAGAAATAAATGAAATATGCATGTCAAAACCATAAGGGGTTTTCATTTGAGAAGACAGAACCATTCATCAGAACTCAATGTCAGGATGGCCAATTCAAAGTATAAACATGGTGGGACTGTACAAAGACTTCTCCTTCATTTATTTCAATGATGCAGGAAAACAGCCTGACAATAAAAACTCCGGAATTCTTAGGAGTCAGTATAACAATGCAGTTGAGTACAGACTATACTGGTGTTTATATTAGCATACAGAATGTCTTGGAAAGTTACACAAGAAATTGACAATAATGGTTCACTTTAGGGAGAGGCACTGGGCATGTGGTGGGAAGGAGACAATTTTTCACTATTTAACCTTCTATGTTGCTTGAATTTTTTTTTTTTTTTTTATCATGGACTGTACTGCTTTTTCAAATAAATTTTTAAAAAGCAAATTGAACTTGGGAATTCCCTAGCGGTCCAGTGGTTAGGACGTTCTCACTGCCAAGGGCCTGGGTTCAATCCCTGGTCAGGGAACTAAGATCCCACTAGCTGCACGGCACGGCCCAAAATAAAGCAAAGTGAATTTGGAGTCAGGGAGACCTGAGTTAGACTCCTACCACTGCCAACTACTGGTTCAACTACTGGCCCTTTGCCAGTGGCTTCATCTCTTTAGGCCTCAGTATCCTCATCTGTACTGTGGGCCCAAATATAGTGTCTGCCTCATAGAGGTTTTAGGAGGCGTAAATAGGACAATAATATGCATAGTGTGCTTTGCAGGGCCCCAGGCACATAGTAGGTACTCAGTAAAGGGCACGGCAATATAATACACACCTAAAAAGTGATAATGAAGGAAATGTAATCCATCATTAATTGAAAGTAAATATTATACCGATTACCTTGTAATAACCTATGATAGAACATAATCTGCAAAAATACTGAATCACTATGCTGTACACCTGAAACCAACACAACATTGCAAACCAAAATATACTTCAATTAAAAAGAAAAAAAGTAAATATGGGACAAGAGTAATGGTGGGGGCAGTGGGTAGAAGGCATACAAATGCCTTTTATACAACCACCTATTTGCTATCAGCAGGAAGAGATTAAGTTAAACCACCATCTCGAAAGATATGAAGGATGTACAGTCCATCTGAAAGAAAAGCTTTAAATTCATCAAAAGCAGAACTTAAAATCCAGCATTTCCAAGCATTTCCATCCATCCGGGGAAGTCCTTAGCCAAAAAGCGGTCTCCCCTTACCCTGAGCCCAGTGGAAAAAATGAGGAGAACCCAGCCAAGATGCACAAGAAAACTCTCAGGCTGACAGATCTCGTTTTCTCCTTTTGCAGGGCTTCACAAATGCTACACACAGAAATTTTATTCCTAGGGATCTTACTGAAGTGCAGCTTCTGACTCAGCAGGTCTGGGGTGGAGGGGAGCCTGAGTCTGCATCTCTAACAAGCTCCCAGGTGATATCGGTGATGCTGATGCCACTGGTCCATGGACCACACTCAGTGAAGCAGGGTCCCCCTGACCCCAGACTACAGTTCCACTGCTGGTTAGCAATGGCAGTCTTGAGTGACTCTGATTACTGTGATATTCTCTCTCCTGGTAACTATCTGACCAATCCTTCTAAAACAATGGTTCTCAAGTAGGAGCGGCTGTACCCACCAAGGGACACTGGGCAAATGTCTGGAGACATTTTGGGTTGCCACAGGGGGCAGAGTGCTACTGGCATCTGTGGGTGCTGCTAAACATCCTGCAATTCACAGAACAGTCTCTGAACAAATAATTACCTGGTCCTCAATGTCAACAGTGTCGAGGTTGAGAAACTACATAACCTAGAATAAACAGAAAACATGAATCAAGTCCTCTCAATTCACCTTGAGACTATAAATCACAATTTTAGAAGTGAGGACTTCCCTGTGGCGCAGTGGTTAAGTGTCCGCCGGCCAATGCAGGGGACACGAGTTCGAGCTCTGGTCCGGGAAGATCCCACATGCCACAGAGCAACAAAGCCCGTGCACCACATCTACTGAGCCTGCGCTCTAGAGCCCATGCGCAACAACTACTGAGCCTGCATGCCACAACTACTGAAGCCCATGCGCCTAGAGCCTGTGCTCCACAAGAGAAGCCACCGCAATGAGAAGCACGTGCACCACAACAAAGAGTAGTCCCCACTCTCAGCAACTAGAGAAAGCCCGCGTGCAGCAACGAAGACCCAATGCAGCCAAAAATAAATAAAATATAAATAAAGAAAGAAAGAAAACAGCTTTATAAAAAAAAAATTTTTAGAAGTGAGTCATCGATCCAACGTGGTCCTTTCCCAGGCTAGATCTGAGGTATGGGGAGGGTAATAGATTAGCAGAAAGAAGGGGATGCTGTATATGGGGAAGGGGTCACTGGGTCACAGTCTACATTTTGTTTAAGATCAAGCATATGTGGTTCAGTAAGCCAGTGGGTGACCTACTAAGCATTCAACTTTCTACTCTTTTGGTTTTTTGGCCACACCACACAGCTTGCAGGATCTTAGTTCCCCAACCAGTGATTGAACCTGGGCCCACGGCAGTGAAAGTGCAGAGTCCTAACCACTGGACCACCAGGGAGTTCCCAAACTTCCTACCATTATGTGGTATGGCAATTTAAACAGGACTACAGCTCTATTTAAGCAAGGGACCTATAACTTAGACTGTACGTTCCCTGAAAGCAGGGGTGTACCCAAATTTATTCATCAATAGAGCTACAGCACCTAACACAGCACACAGCACACAGCACTTAGCATGTAGCACTCAGATATCATGAAGAATCTTGTAGATTCAGAATTGCTACAAATTCCAAATGTGCTTGAACAGACACAGAGACTAAAGAGCGGTTTATTATTTGTCATCAACACAAACATGACTAATAACAATTATTTACGCTAAGGCATGCATGGTATTGCTCTAAGAGCACGGGCTCTATCTAGAACCACCCAGACCTCAACCCAAATCTAGAACCTCTCTCTCACTTGCTGTGTGACCTGGGACAAGTTACCACAGTGTACATATCTGTAGAATGGGTACAATAATTCTTACCTCTGAATTGTTTTGAAGTAACGTAGCATAATATACTTAAATACCTGGTGGTTGTCACCAAACAGTTGCTACTTAACCAGTGTTTCCTATCAGACTGAAGGACTGAAATAAAACACCCAGTGAGTCTCACGGTGCTGATTTCTACACGCAACAATAAGTGAGAATTTCACCTGAGGCTAGGAAGCCATAGACTCCCCTTCCTTTAAACCAAAGGCCATCATCCCTCAGGTTTATAGAGTGATCACAGGGTTGTGCATCTGCGGTTTCACTACAGCCATTCGGGGGCCAGGTAGTGAATAATGATCAACGACAAAGGAACCTCTTCAGCAGGGGAAAATCTCAAGGCAGATCAGCACACGACCACCACTGAGTCACTACCGGATGGAAATGAAACGTACTCTCTGTAACAAATGCTAAGGACCTGGAAACTCAAGAGTGATTTTGCAAGAACTGTGCCTTTCTGAGAAGAGTGAAAGGAAGATGATTCAAGAGAAGAAGGCCGAGTCATAAGCAACAGACAAAACAAGTTCTCTAGAGCATTAGCCATAGATGCTCTAGGAAACAACCTACAATCAACACTCTCATTAAGCGTTTCTCACTGTCAAGACTTGGCTGGTTTGGATGAAAGGTGCAAGCATGCTGGTTCCGTTGACGTCACTATGCCTTTGGGGGAAGACATTTAAAAAGATGTGAGTAGAAGGGCACACCTGACAGTAAAACTCTCCCATTGACACTAACAGGTGCATGATGCCAGGAAAGGTAGGCATAACCCCAAAGGCACGAAAGAGGGGGTCTGATTGGCTTCAACTTTCCAGAAGCCCAGAAAATCAGGCGGGGGGTACAATCAGACTCCTGCCCAATATCTGAAACATCACTGGAATTGCACAGCTCGGGGCAGCTAGTATACTTAAGAGGCCCCCTACTAAAACTTGGAAAGCAGCCTTGAAATTATAGTAATAAGCAGCTAAAAACTCAACTTTACATCTGATCGCATGAGGCTGGGAATGAAACATCAGGGTAATAGGTGCACGGTAACCCATGAGAGTGGCAGTAACGCATCAGAGAGCTCTTGACTTGCTGGGAGAATAAACACTCCTGAACTAGGTCAGATTCCTGATTCAGGTGATGTTGCCCACAGCAACTCCAAGGGGCCGGACCCAAGAAGGTGCAGATGCTCCATCTGACCTCAGGGGTCAAAGCCAAGGCATGTCCTAGTTTCTCCCAGTAGCCACTTCCAATTCTGTCACTCATGAACTTGCCCAAACGCTTTTTAAATTGCATTTATATATCCTGCCAGGACCACCTCTTGAGATAATGAGTTTTAGAAGACTATTACCTGTTGTGTTAAGCACTACTTCCTTTCATTGGTTACAACAAGAAAAAGAAGAATTAGCGGTGAAATAGCAGAAAGGCTAATGTTGCTTTCATCAAGAGACAGTCTCGTGTGTGGAAATATGCAACAGCCTGGAACCACAAGGCATGTGAGCAGCAACTAGGAACTCGGGAAACCTAATGACTTCAAGTGCTTTGGTTGATGAGAGTCACTCAATGTGTGTGAGAAACAGGACTAAACAAAGGCATAATTTCTGTTAGAGTTACCTAGTAGAAAATAGCTCAAATGGCATGGAGTCCAGCAATGTTTTCAATCACAAACCCTGAGTTGATTGCAAATACACAAGGATCAGAGGTTGGTGGAAAGCAATAAAATCTGCTAGGAGACACTGAAAATGAATACCATAGCACTCTGTGCAGTCAGGGATGCCATGGAACCTCCAGGGAAAGGCCCTCCCAATCCTCAGTGGGCATGGAGATCCCACCCACTGGCTGAGCTACACAAGCATCTCAGCCATGATAAGTCACATCTACTGCATACATCCTAATTGCAATATGGTACCCTGGGTTGATTCCTGGAACAGAAAAGGGACATGTGTGGGGAAACTGGAATAAAGTCGAAGTTTAATTAATAGTTATGTACTAATGCTAATCCTATTTTGACAAATGCGGTATTGTTATGTAGGATGCTAACATTAAGAGAAACTGGGAGAAGCGTAGGTGGGAACTCTCTGTACTATCTTTGCAACTTTTCTATAAATCTGATATTATTCCAAAGTAAAACGTTTATTTAAACTGCAAGAAATTGGGAGTTCCCTGATGGTCCAGTGGTTAGGACTCAGCGCTTTCACTACCAGGGGCCTGGGTTCAACCTCTGGTCAGGGAACTAAGATCCTGCAAGCTGCACAATGCGGCCAAGAAATAAAAATTAAAATAATCAATTAATTCATCTTAGAAAGAAAATAAATTACAAGAAATTTTATTTAAGGCAAACATATTTCATGACTCTTCTGAACCACTGTATTGGGACTTATATTTTAAAAACCGTCAAGAGGGACTTCCCTGGTGGCTCAGTGGTTAAGAAGCCGCCTGCCAATGCAGGGGACATGGGTTTGAGCCCTGGTCTGGGAAGATCCCACATGCTGCCAAGCAACTAAGCCCATGTGCCACAACTACTGAGCCTGCACTCTAGAGCCCATGAGCCACAACTACTGAGCCCACATGCCACAACTACTGAAGCCCACGCACCTAGAGCCTGTGCTCCGCAACAAGAGAAGACACCACAATGAGAAGCCTGCCCACCGCAACGAAGAGTAGCCCCCGCTCGCCGCAACTAGAGAAAGCCCGTGCGCAGCAACGAAGACCCAACACAGCCAAAAGTATATAAATAAAATAAATTTATAAAAAAAAACACACCAAGAGTTTCTGTTAGAGTTTTAGAATCAGGATTCAAGGCAAAAGACATGAAAAGACATTTTTCTAAAGAAGACATACAAATGACCAACAGGTATATGAAAAGGTGGTCAACATCACTAATCATCAGGGAAATGCAAATCAGAACCACAATGAGATATCACTTCATACCTGTTAGGATAGCTATCATCAAAAAGATAAGAGATAAGGGGCTTCCCTGGTGGCGCAGCGGTTGAGAGTCCGCCTGCCGATGCAGGGGACATGGGTTCGTGCCCCGGTCCAGGAAGATCCCACATGCCGCGGAGCGGCTAGGCCCGTGAGCCATGGCCACTGAGCCTGCACGTCCGGAGCCTGTGCTCCGCAATGGGAGAGGCCACAACAGTGAGAGGCCCGCGTACCGCAAAAAAAAAAAAAAGATAAGAGATAATCACTATTGGCAAGGATGTAGAGAAAAGGGACTCCTTGTGCACTGTTGGTAGTAATATAAATTGGTGCAGCCACTATGGAAACAGTATAGACGTTGCTCAGAGAACTAAAAATAGAACTATCATGTGATCCAGGAATCCGTCTTCTGGGTATACACCCAAAGAAAATGAAATCAGTACTTCAAAGAGCTATCTGTGCTCTCACGTTCATGACAGCATTATTCACAGTAGCCAAGATATGGAAACAACCTAAGTGTCCATCAGTGGACGAATGGATTATTTACATATGTGTGATGGAATATTACTCAGTCTTAAAAAAAGGAAGGAAATCCTGCCATTTGCAACAATATGGATGAACCTGGAGGTCACGGTGCAAAGGGCAATATGACAGACATGGAAAGAAAAAAACTACATGATCTCACTCATATGTGGAATCTAAAAAAGTCGAATACATAGAAGCACAGAGTAGAAAGATGGTTACTGGGGTGGGGAGGTGGGGGAAATGGGGAGATTCTGGTCAAAGAGTACAAAGTTGGAGTGATGTAGGATGAACAAGTCCTAGAGATCTAATGTACAGTGTGATGACTACACTTAATAATACTGTAGTGAATACTGAAAATTTGTTAAGAGAGCAGATTTCAGGTGCTCTCTCATAAAAGAAAGAAAAAAGAAAGGGAGGGAGGGAAAGAGAGAGAGAGAGAAGGAGGGAAAGAGAGAGAGAGAAGGAGGGAGGGAGGGAGGAAACTATGTTAATTAGCTTCACTGTAGTAATCATTCCACCATTACATATGTATATCAAATCACTATGTCGTGCACCTTAAATATATACAATTTTTATTTTTTTGTTTTTTTTTGGTTTTTGTTTTTTGTTTTTGCTGTACACGGGCCTCTCACTGTTGTGGCCTCTCCCATTGTGGAGCACAGGCTCCGGACGCACAGGCTCAGCGGCCATGGCTCCGCGGCATGTGGGATCTTCCCGGACCGGGACACGAACCCGCGTCCCCTGCATCGGCAGGCGACTCTCAACCACTGCGCCACCAGGGAAGCCCACAATTTTTATTTTAAAAAATAAGTTTAAAAAAAGAATCAGGATTCAGCTGGATGAGAATTCCCTCATATGAACTGGGTGTAGGAGGGGGAGAAACACGTGTTAAAGATAAGGAAAAACTAAGTGGATATTTATCAGGATACGGAAACATTAAGCAGGACCACAGGAGACATGGTGAGTCAAGTGTGGAGGCAACAAGTGTGAAGATGACCAAGACTGCAGTGACCCATCCCAGAGTCATCTCATCCCAGTGATAACCACGACCTTCCACAAGATGGGCCTCATGATGGACAGCAGGGGCCACGCTCTGCGCCAACACATATCCTCCCTGGGCACTATGTATTATAGTTTACAGAACAGTACTTACCCTCGTAAGCCCAACAAGCCTAAAACCAATAAACAGCCTGAGAGGAAAAGACTAGAACGAAATCGGAGAATTCTGACATGATACCAAAAACATCATCAAGGTTTACCAAAATACAGAATAAAGTTACCTGTGTAATTAATCACCGTTCACTGACTTACTAGAGTGAAGATACATTATTAGACACCATCGGCAAGGGCAGGCATAAAAAAATGAACTTTCTTATTCAAGATTACAGAGATAAGGTAATGCCAGAAAAGATTAAGTATCTGAGCAGCATCAAAAAGAAACTGTTTCAAATCTTTCCAAAAGCAAAAAAGGAAGACCACACTGAAAACATATTGCTGCGGGAATTTCGGAATTCCCTGACGGTCCTGTGGTCCTGTAGGACTCGGTGCTTTCCCTGTTGAGGGTGCAGGTTCAATCCCTGGTCAGGATATAACAAATATCCCACAAGCCACTCGGCGCAGCCAGAAAAAACAAAAAACGTATTGCTGGTTAAAAGCTCTGAACCTTGGAGATGTGGGGGTTGGTGCCTAAAGATTTGAAAAATACAGTGATGTCGCTCACGGAAGAAAAAAAAATGCCAAGAGCAATTTATGGAAATACAGCCTACTTAAATATTTTGGCAGGGGGTCAGAGAAACCATCAAAATGGACAATACTGCCTGTTAACCCAACTCATACATTCCAGCTGAAGGTACAAGAGGTTATAATTACAATACAGCTCCAACTAGAAGCCTGGTTTTGACACCTAGAAATGGATTCCATTTCCCTATCAGGAGGGAAATCACTAAAAATCAAACACTCAACCAGGCCAACTGCTTTCCTGCAGACCCTAATCTACACTAATCACTGGGTCAGGTCATTAGATCACATTCAATCAACAACACATCCAAGAATAAAAAGGTTGAAAAAAACCCACCAATTTGTAAAACACCAAGCATTTTGCATTTGTTGATAATAAATCAGGTCTTTGTTTTTAATGAATTTAGTTTGCACTAATGGATAACAAGGCGATGTATGAATGAATCCACTGTGCATGTGCATTATAGGTTTTACATGCTTGTGAGCAAAGACAAATATTTTAGAGGGAAACAAACGAACACAGCAAGGCATTCATGGCTTTAGGGCAGGCTTGGCCATTAGCAGAGCAACCCTGGCACTTTGCCTAATCTGAGTCTTTTTCCTATTCTTGTGAACGAAATAGTTAGGTCCACTCTTCTTCTGGGAAGAAATTCTGTCAAACCAAGTGACAACCTTCACTCTCTATCAATCTGTACCTCTAATGTACTGAGGGGTAATAATCCAAAGGCCACATAAACACAGAGTTTGTTTAAGTGACCCAGTTCTGTGCCAACAATGTTAAAGAAGACTTATTACTAAAGACAGCTACATCATTACCCTTTTCTACTCCTATAAGTAATTAAAACCCTTACTTATATAATTTATACCAGCTTCTGTGGGCCAGAGTAATTTCAGATCATTCTTAAGCGTTTCTTAATCCCAACACTGGAATTGAAGGAACACGACTCTACTTACAGTTTCGAATGTCACTCCAGTCGATTTTAGAGAAGAAAGGATGACAGCAAAGGCCTTCAAACTTCAGTCTCTCTTTCTGGCCACACAACAAACTTTGGATCAGATCAAGTAATTCACTGCTAACTTTGGGATCATCTGGAAACTTCAAAAACCGCTATTTCAAAAAAAAATAATAATTATTATTCCCTTAGCAAATTCAGCTTCTCATGTCTCCAAGTTAAAAAAGTAATTCTCGTATATGCAAGTTTCTTTCTTTTTTTTTTTTAAGAAGGAAGTTTTATGCCCTCTTAACTTGGGACCAAAGACATGTTCCCAAAATAAACAGCCTATTCATATCAATAGGCCTAGCTCCCTTGCAAGGGTTCAATACCCTTCATAACTTGATCCCTGTACCCTCTCCCATCTCATCTAGCTACACTCCCCACCTCGCTGTTTGCCAACCAACAACAATGAGCTATTTAAAGCTGTCTGAACAAATCACTCTGCCCTCTCTGCCCAGAAGGCCCTCCCCAACCTCAGCCCCTCTTCCCTGCCTACCTCCCGGCCTCCCTCTCCCACCCTATCACTCACTCCCTCCTGCGTGCTCCCCGTGTTCTGCTTTTGCACATACACGGTGTATTTTGATTTGTGTGATGATGGAGAAAGAAGGCCGAGAGGGCCTTTCTCCTTCTTGCCCATAACTGCAAACCTGGTACCTAACACCTAACAGTGCCTAGTGCGATTCACTCGTTACTGAATGAATGGATGGAAATGAAGGAAACAAATGAGCCCCAAGCATCATCTCAGGGGAAACTTTAACTCAGGAGTAGACTCCGGAATAACAAATAATGTATGTATGTATTAAGCATACAGAAAGTGTACTATACATAGAAAAATATGCATTAAGCATCCCAGGAAGAAATTGGATGATATACAAAAACCTGTGAAATACATTCTTTTTCCTTTTGGTTGAAACTAAAACATAGATATTCATCATATCCTTAAGAAATGGGCTTACTATAGTGACAAATACAGTTATTAGAAAATAGGTTTAATTCTACTTTATGTATCTATTACTGTATTTCTAATCCATGTCTTTGACTTTTACTACCATGTTTGACAGCCAGCAGTACTAAGCAGTATTGCATATAAGAACATGGATTTCAAAGCCAGACTGCCTGTGCTATTTTGGGCAAGTTACTTAACCACTCTGTGCTTTGGCTTCCTCATCTGTAAAATGAAAATAATAATATCATCTACCTCACAGGATTGTTTGAGGATTCACCAAGTTAATGAACTATATTTCACAAATTTTAAGACTCCCATTTTATTCACATTTGACAACACTGAAATCAATGAAATATCCTAGATTAATGGGCAGCAGTTTTTCTTTTTTAATGGTACATAAAATGATGGCATAAGCTTATAATTACTGGCAGCTGAGAGTCAATATAATACAATTAATAAAGCATTTAGAACCGCTTTTGGCGTAAAATGCTATATAAAGTAGTTGTTATTATCCAGAACTGCTGGTTTACATTATAAACTTTCATTCGCACAATTTTAAACGACATTTCTCAATATTACTTCAAAATCTAATAATGGCTCTTTACCTGGAAATTCATGATGTTACTGAAGGTTCTGGCTGAGGTTCCCTCAGTGAATGGGGACCTTCCATAAACCATCTCATAAGCAATAACTCCCACTGACCACCAATCACAGTCTAGGCCATAGGCACCTCTTCCATCCCCATTCAGGACGGTCAACACTTCAGGGGCCATGTAATCTGGGGTCCCAACTGGGAGTTTGGCATTCACCTGGAAACCCATAAATAAAATGAACACAGCAAATTTTCAATTATCCTCAAATGGATTACCAACAGACATAAGCTGATTTGCCACTGATTACTATTCTCCCAGGCACTTGAACTTTCTGTCAAGTGGCACAGCATCAGGAAAAGCAAATGATTCACTAACTTTAAAAAAAAAAAAAAAAACACATAATATAATCCAAAGGCAAAGGGCCCAGGGTTGTTGATGATACATACATTTAGTTACACAAATGAGAGTTGGGTATATGCCTACAAAGGAAGATGTCGTTCCTGATACATCTTACTGATATGACAGAACTTCTCTTACGTATGAAAACAGTAAAATGATAACAACATGTAAAGATGAATCTAAAAGATCTACTCATGATTGAAAAACTGGCAGCTAGCTGGCAACACAATACTGCAAGCATGTGTTATATCTCAAGTTTAAATATTTGGAGTCAACATTCCTATTCGGCCCACCCGCAGGGCAAGACATGATAAATAATTTCTACCAGAGGTCAAATGTTAATGAGTTCATTTTCCTCACCCCGAAATCCCGTTTCTGTGGTTCCCTCCCCACTGTTCAGAGACCCAGAGCCCTCCAATCCTATGGTACCGAAGCACCTGATCTTGGCAAAGAAATATCAGGACAATGTACGAGGTCTTTTTATAAAGCTAATATATTCCACTTAAAGAACTTATTGTTCTTATTTCTGAGAATTTGTCCTTCTGACTGGTTTAGTGTTTAAACATACTTTGTTTCTTGAAATGATGCAGATGAAAAGGGTATGTTTTCTGCCCCTCACCCCCACTCCTTCCTAGGCAACCTAGTAAGCTGGCAAACTTTCGGTCTTCAAAATTGTCTTGAAGTTTTATTGAATCATGAAATTTGAAGCCTAAGGATCACCTCTCTAACCTTATTCCTCATCAAAACAGAGAGGGCCTGATGTTAGTCACATATTGGGTTGACCAGTTGTCCAATAACCCTACATCTAAAAAGGCTTCTCTCACAGCAGCAGCTACATGGTGCAAAAGAACTCTCTCCCCATTAAAGGGTGTTAATTGCCCCTGAGTGAGCTGAGAGATTTTATAGGTATGGCCACATACCTTTAAGGCTGGGCTTTATACCAAGAACGTCAATTTGCTTTGCTTTGCTTTGCTTTGCTTTGAATGGAGATTGAGAGGAAAGTCAATGTTTAGAGAAGATGCTAAGAGGTCTCCTTTCCCCAGTGACAAAGACCCAAGCTCTTCCAGCCCGAAACTTTAATCTGGTCTATTCCTCTGCCTCAAAGACCCATTGTTATAGGAAACAAAATCATTGTCCCTACTCCCTCTCTTTTCACCCCTTCCCTCAGGCCCATCCCAGGCTTTTTTCAAACCCTAAACCCAGAAAGCAGTGTGATACTGTTATTCTTGACACCAGTCAGCCATCACTTTGAGCAATAGGGCTTCCACTGCAAACACATGCCTGGGAAAGTTAGATGGTCACGCCACCCAAGAAACCCACAGGCCTGTGCTGAGGGACTAAAGTGAGGAGAGAGGAGAAAATATTTGGTCTAAGACAGGACACCTTAAGCTTGAGGAAATGAGTGTAGCTTTGGTCAAGGGGAGGCCTTGATTTCAGGAAGCTTGAGCCAAGACTTCTGTCTTTTAATGTGTGTGTGTTAATGAGCTCAGCACAGAACTGAGATTAAATTACAAGATTTGGGGGGAAAAAAAAAATCCTGAATGCTGACAACTAGAAATAAATATCTTTTTTTTTTTAAATTGGGGTATAGTTGTTTTACAATATCTTTAAAATATCAAAACAAGAGAAGAAAAACTGTTACATCTTGGTTTGACTAGGTATTGGTAATGCCACTGTATAGTTGATTAAATGCTTACCCTTTATGCCTATTTTGCAAAACCATTAATACACAATCCTCAAATATTCATCATTTCTATGTATTAGATTTTATTTTATCATCACACTAGATTGTTTGGGGATAATTCAGTTCTCCTGAATATCCTTAGGAGATGGCAGCTCCCAGGGCTTGGTCACTTACTCACAACCAAAGAATTGAAAGGAAGTTGACTGGGTCATGTTGATCAGCACGACCCAGCAAAAGGTATAAACTGTCAATGCCTCATTTTCAAACTAATGGTTAGACTTACCAAGGAGTTGGATAACTCTGCAACTGTTTTTGCCCCATAACAGGTATGTGATTATACACATTTATGTCTAACAATTTTGTAAATTTCCAAAATTAAAAAAAAATTCCCTAGCTTGCTTTCTGTACTTCTCCTACCACAGTAATTAATATCAATTAACAAAGACTTTTAATGAAAATTAATGGCTCCTAAGTTTCCATTAGTTACTGACCTCCAAGTACATTAAACCTGTTCAACATGTAATCTGACACATCTTGCTAAGGATTTTGCAAGATCCTTTCACTATCCTCTGGTGGCAATTCACAGCCAGCTACTCTGGGTGAGATATTAAAAGTGGGACCGTGTACTAGGAGCGCAGCCTGACTGCCGTATAACCATCTGACAAGGCCCCAGTTTTACTGAACTTTAATTTTCCCTGTATTGACAGGGAAGAAAATATACCAGTTCAGGAGGAGACAACAATAAAATGACTAGGAGACAGAAGAGCCTGTCACATTTTCGAGAGACAGAGGGTTGAAAAGAAAAGAAAGGAGGGAAGGAGG